>NC_021166.2:1235802-1243095 GCF_000331145.2 Cicer arietinum
CGGAAGAGCAACCATGAGCTGCGACTGAAGCTTAAGAGCAACCTGATCTTCATCCTCCGACGACGACCAATCCAATTCAATGCGAAAACCGAGGTCCTGATCCTGCGAAATAATTGACGATGAAGAAGATGAAGAAGAAGATGATGACGCTGATGAAGAACGGGAGGAGGTTGAAGTGCGAGCGAGACTCTCCGGTGGATCATCGTTGCCATAGCTGAGAGTAAGGTGGAAGATCTCGGAAGGTCTCTTCCAACCTAATCCCCAAGACATTATCGAATTGCGTTTGCGATCGTGATGCACGATTCCGTTACGCCATTGAATTGCGTCGGTAAAATTGGTTTTGGTTCTAGATTGTTCGGTGCATTCGGATTCCTTCCGAATTGAATCAGATCGTTGTTGAATTCAATGCAGATTGATAATTGTCAATTAAACAAATCAAGAATCTGATAATGAAGATGTGATTCAATTCGGAGTGAGAGTCATGCACAGAAAGAGAGAACGAACTGAACTGAAGCAATGTTTACCGGTTAACATAAATCCTATCAAATTCTGAACCACTGTCCTTTCTTTTTTTTTTTTTCACCATTATCTTATTTTCTTTTTAGTCTTTAACTTCAATTATATCTTTTTATTTTCATCTTAACTTTTTTCTAGTCAATAAAAATCTAAATGTATTATCTTTTATTTTTGTTTTGAACTTTGAAACAGACTCTTTATTTTTCAAAAAATAAGATTTTTTAAGAAAGAATGTAAAAGTTTTGATTATTTTTTTGTGAAATAGTCTTTTTTCCTTAGAAGAAAGGACAATATTAACATTCTTTCAATTAAACTAAAATTTAAGAAAAATAATTTTTTTATTTAAAAAAATTATTAGTGATTTTCTTAAGGAAATATGAATTTTTCGACACTATTTCTTTTAAATGAAAAGCACAACATTAAAACCAAAATATAATCAGAACATTTAAAAAAAATTATTAAAGGAAAGCTGAAACTTAAAAATATAATAAGATACTAAATAAATATTTTAATTATTTTAAAAAAATGGAGGTGAAAATATGAAAATAATCAATTGTGTATATTTATTGGTGTACGGCACATCATTTAATAAAGTCAAATACCAGTAAATGTTCTAAGTTTAATTTTTTTTAAACGTAATTTGCTCTATTTTTTAATAAATTTTTCAGTGACACTCTTTACTTTAGTAAGACTTTGTAATAAATGGTAAATAACATTTTTTACGTAATTTAATTAATTAATTGAAGCACCCATGGAGTAGTTTTAAAACGAAGAAACCATCGCCGGGCCAAATTTCTATTGGATTTGGTAAATTTAACTTTTCCTTAATTTTAACTTTTTCCATTATTTTTTTATACTTGTACTTCTAAAAGCAATTATTTCTTTTTGGATTTCTCATATGATATTGAATTAAAAGATTCATATTATTACTATTATCATGTCATTGAATAAATTTGACGGCAAAATATAAATGTATTTTTAGGCAATATAAATACATTATTCTCTTTGTAAAATCATATTGTAGTTTTTTTAATCGATCAATTTTAACAGTCATATGTTCGTCACCAAAAAAAAAAAAACTTTAACATTCGTATCAGTAAAAAGGAATTGGTCCCAAATTACTATAATACAAAACTGGAGTTTCTCCAAAAATAAGTCATAAGTTACTTATAAGGAATTTGGATAGATCCACTAAATTTTCTCTCTTTCTCTATACGAAATGGACCTTTACAATATTCAATGAGGGTTCATTGAGGGATCCAAATTCAATGAACTCTTACAATATTTTCTTGAAAATCTTAAATGTTAATATTATATTGAAAAAGTTAAATTATTAGCATGAAAATACATGTAAAATTTTTAATTATCAGTATCATCAATGGTGTTATATCCTTTAGAGGTTATTGGCTTTATTTGTGGCTAAAAATCCATTTTAGCCGGTTTGTAGGTGGGATGATGTTATGCTTGGAATATTTATTTAATATACTTTCTTTTGACTAGTTCAAGAAAAAAAAAATTGCAAACGTTGACTTTGACCATTCCACTTATGAAGGAAAAATAGTTGAAGTATGTTTGAGAAGTATTCAGGTTCTATGGGTCAGATATTTCTTCCTGGTTTTTCATTGTACCAAGTTACACATATCCTTTCTATCAACATGTCACTTAATTACTATTTTTATCATATATTTTCCAACGCATTAAATGATCAAACATTATATCACATTTTGACACTAATAAGTAATATTTATTTATCAACTCATAAGTTATAACTAAGCCGCTAGGACATCATACTGAGGAACTTGGACATCATAAAATTAAACTCATGACTAATGATGATGATAATTCATGTTGTTTCATTCTTTTTTTAAAGGATATTAACCACATTGAATTTTGTACTGCATACGCTATATACTAAATAATGGTTTACATATTTAAATGCCAAATTAATACTAGTAGATATAAATTATTCCTAAGATGTCGTGATTAAAGAGGGCCAAAGCTCTTGTGACATTGTTAACTGTCTACTAACATAACATTGAATGGCCTAAATACACATCCACACAATCCCCATGGATGAAATTGTACCTAGAGCTCCAGATTCTTTGCAGCTAAATTAAAAAAGTTTCTTAAATCCTCCTTTACTGTATTATCTGCAAATATAAATTCAACAGCATTCTTTGAGAGCTCAAACATCTCCTTCCTTCCAAGGCCTAGATAACATCAAAATCAACAAGCAGTCAGCAAAGTTTGTTAGCTATTAGTTCAAATTCTATAGAGTGCAAGAGTAAAGTGTAACTTACCAAATGAAGAAGCGGCAATTTTGTATTCGTTGGAGAGACTGGTAGAGAATACACCTGAGTCATCAGTACACAGGACTAAAGGATGTTTTGCATTATACAAATCCACTGCATCAACAAAAGTACGATGTTAAGGGATGCTGATTGAACTCGATTCCTTGATCAAAGTCTAATATACAACTGCGTGGACTGACTTCAGAAGGGGGATCAGCTTCTCTTGGTGAAAAAAATTCACTTTTCTGGTTCTGAGGTTCTTTAGAGGAAATTTAGCTTCAAGAGGGTAAACGAGAAAGTGAAAACGGGAATTTTGTACTTCTATTTTTAACACAACTCATAAGTCCTAACTTCCACAACTCTCTCTTATATTTACCAAAAAAAGTTCCCTCAAAATGCAGAACTTTCAAGTCTATAACATCTCATGTGAACTTGACAATACAAAGAAGTTCTTTTATTAATTCTATAATTAAGTTTTTCAATTAAAAAAATAAACAAAAGAACCTACCAAAATGATGAGCATCTATTGATGGAACGGACAATGTCCTAATGTTCGATGTCAAACAAAGTTCAACCTGAAAATGGAGAAGATGATATATGTAGCATGGCAGTTGATAAAATTGGTAAGAGACAATATCCATACGAAGCATTCAAACTTAGCCCCAATCAGTAGCCCTAAAGGAATGATCGATAAAAGTAAGACATCACCAGGTTCTACTTCCACTTATTTCAGACCAAATAAAACTTCAAATTTGACAAAATAAAGTTACAGTGTGCATAACCATTTAATTGATTGGTTATTTACAAGGAAAAAATATTCTTGTCGCCACACAAATCATAATACATTACTACTATTTCGCTTTATCAACAGTGTAGTGCAAGTCTAACCGGAATTTTAATGGACTTCAGCTTTCTCCAGTGTTCCTCCTGAAAGAAACATGCATGTCCAATTCTCTGGGGAAGAAAGTCAAGCATATCATGTATCTCCCTCGAATTAGGTACCTAAAAACATTAAGTCATTAAAACAAACAAGCCAGGGAAACAACAATAGTTAAGTAGAAGAAAATACAAAAGCACCTCTCCACAATGAAGAGTTACATAAAGACCTTGTTCTTGAGCAAATTTTAATGCTGGCAAAAATGTAACCCTGCAAATGATAACAAGGGATTTTGAGCCTAAGCATCAATTTCCAATATTTGAAATAAAATACTACATTGGAATCCTAGACCAAGCTGATATACCATTCACCAACAGCTGGATTCCCAGAGAGGTCAATTCCAACGACCCCAAAATGCCTCATTTCTAGCGCAAGCATGACCTGCAGAAAAGAAGCATATTATTCAAAGGAAGTTGCAGACAACCTTAAGTTTGCTCAAATTATTTGTGCATTACGCTTACAGTTTCCATTGCTGCTTCTGTTGTCTCCCTACGATCAATGCTTAAGAGAAGCCTGACAAATACTTTTTTCCTAGCATTTGCATTACATTTATCATTTGTGCCTGAGACTGGGAGTACAGGGTTTGAAAGATTTTTAAGCTCCTCACAGTGAGGATTAAAATCCACATCAACTGAACTGACAGCTCTTAGACCTTCCAATACAGCTTCAATATAAGAACGTTTGCTCATTCCTTTGGAATCATTTTTCTGCATTAAATTAAGCAAATATTTTCTTCAACAAATCCATGGAAACAAGGCGCACAAAATTACCAACTGAGATCCTTTAGTTACCTTAGGAGTAGTTCTCAACTCCACATACACAACATTCTCTAACGCAAAATCTTCAACAACCTGCTTTCAGAAATTTTGCTAGCATAAACACAAAGGCAATAAATTCGGATTAATAAAATACTGAAAGTAGGCATTGAGCAAACAGAACGGACTTCTTTGGTAATTCTTGTAACAGTTGCATGATCAGTTGTAAGAATGTGGATAACGTCAAACAACTTAAATACCTCAGCTAATGAACGATCATCTGCATTTACAAAACCATAATCAGTAATAACAAAAGCAATCGAGACTTTTTCGATTAGATGCAATCCGCTAATTGGATCAGCCAATGCCATAACATTTTGTAATGTATTAAGTACATGGATCCACCATATGCTTCTAAATTGGTAAATCCTTCTCATGGTTACTCTGGCCAATAGTTTTATTGGATCGACCATTCTGTCATATATTGTACTATCCTCCATCTAGATTATATTCTACCATCCTCTCCACTCCACTATAGAATTACTCTAATTTCACTTTAACAAATGCTGGTAAATATGAGTCATTCAATTTAAGAGTGAATTAAGGAAACAAATGAAAAACAAGTGGATTAAGACCTTCTTGCAGCAGATTTGAGAGTTGAGGGATTGTGAATTCAAGTCCCTCCGCTAGCAACTAAGTAATACTAATTATAACATTTGCTATTGAAATAAAAAAAAATAAAAAATAAAAAGTAAAAGAGTGGTATTGAAAGAGAGCAATGAGCATACTTTTGAGAATAACATGTTCCACTTGGGAGAAATCTATGATACCGTTGAGACCCAAACCTTTAGCAAGTTCTCTGTGAAAAGAAAATAGAAAGAGTGCTGGAGAATGGGAAAAGCATAATAAGAGTTGAAAAAAAGAAGGAGAAGTGAAGTTACAGAAGGGTGGAGTCTCTGATGGAACCGTTAAGGTGAGCATGTAGCTCAACCTTTGGCATTGACACACACCACTCCATATATCTCTCCTTGCTCGCTATGAAGAGACCACTATTTACATTCTTTTATTCAACGCTCGTCTCCACTCTCCATAAACATCCATACCTTTTTTTTTTCAATAGCTAGGTTTGCACAAAATTAGAATAATTAAAATAAATGATAAATTATGCGTTCATAAATTACTTGAGTTAGTTTATCGAAAAATATTAGAAGTTATAAACTATACTTCCCAAATTATTTGTGTTCCCATCAGATTACAAATATTAAATATGTTGGTCTTTGAGTTAAATACGCTATTATAATTTAAAAAATAAAGTAGTGCTTTTTATAATTTAAAGAATTAAAATCTTTAATGTTTATATTTCATGAGATTAAAATAGAACAAAAAGTATTTAATTGACAAAATTATCTAATGTTTATAATTCAAATTTAATAAATTATTAAAACGAAACCTAAAAATATCTAAAGAACCAAAGTGTAATTTATTTATAAATAAAAAATATTGATTGTGGTTTGCAAGGTTTTATATTAAAATTAATTATACGATATCATGAATAGATCAATTAATTTAAGTTAAAAATTAAATAATTAGAATATTTAAATTCAAATATAAGTGAATAAAAAAATATATTAATATAGTTAATTACAAACTTTGGTTATTTAATATATATATATATATATATATTAACTTTAATTGTTGATTTGTCCATAATACTAGTGGTTTATTCTAAAATAAATCAATACTAATAGTTTTTCTTTTGGCTTATAATAATACCAATAGTTCTAATTATTCACTCTTTTTTATCTTAATTATTCACTCTCTTTATCTTATAATAAATATCTCTCTTTTTTATAATGAATGTTTAATTTAAAATAATAATGTCGGTTTCATTATTAATTATTTTATATTATCAATGAAGTGTTAATTATGGACGTTTTACCCTCTCTTTATAACAAAGAAAAACATAATGCGTTAATATTTTTCACTCATATATACTTAATATATCTGACTATTTTAGTAACTTTTTATTTTTCAATAGTACTTTAACGATGAAAGTAATTTTGTATTATGGAAAATTGTACAGTTAATTATTTTTTATGATGTATAACTTAAATGATATATTTAATGTGAAATAGTGAAGTAGTTAATATTACAAAAAAATATAAATAAGATGAGATAATGAATAATTAAAAGTATTATAAGAAGAAAAATAATTATGACGTTCATTCTTTTCTTTTGGCAATTGTGATAAGATAATTTATCCGCCAAATTTGCAAGTTTGTGCTACCATGGTCCATGTTTTTTCAATTGAGGGGAGGAAGAAAAGAGAGAGGGTGCAGGAAGCTAGAGATTTAAGGTCAAACTCAAAGACCTACCTAAACACCTAACTTGTTTGATTTGAAACTCATAGAACCAAATTTTTTCTGTCGTGCAGTACGTCACATGACAACATAAATATGTATAATGAGTCAAAAATATGTATAAATTGATTGTATATAAATTTAATTTTTTTTCAAATAATAATAAGAATTATTTAGGGTTATTTAGGGTAAAGAGGTTTTTTAACACAAATTAAAAAGAATTAATGTGAATAACTACTAGCTCTAATAAGTATGAAATGGTTAATTTTACTTGTATATTGAAACAAAAGAATCAGTAACAGATGACCTGATTTAAATTTCGTATTGAGGACTGAAGTAGTATATATTTAAATTTCTAGTCCAAAATAATTATTTTTCCCGTTGAATTGATAATTCTATATATCTTATAATAGATTATCTATTCCTCCACACAC
>NC_021166.2:1243178-1315592 GCF_000331145.2 Cicer arietinum
CCCTAGAAGCTTTTTACCCACTCCAATTAGATTCAACCATGCACTCCAACAACACGCCATCAATTCCTTGTGCAACCCTCTTTAGGGACGGACCCACTTTATTGGATATTGTGTAGGTAATAATACTTACTTGGTTTTGATTTTTTTTTTTTAATATTTAATACACTACAAAATAATAGTTATGACAAAGAGAAAGACCTATATTAATAATGCAATTCCATTGAGTTTTGATTATTTTTAAATGTATGACAATTATTATAATAATATTTAAACATATTTAATTAATTAAAATAAATTAAATATATCTTTTATTAATCATTTTGATATATGAAATTACTAATAAAATATACATTTTAGATTGTATTTATAGTTTTATAAATACAAAAATTATATATAGCATTTAAGGATCACCATAAAAAGCCATTTCAATATCAAAATAACTATTTAATATTTTAGTATTACATGTAACAACGCTTAAATAGATATATGATATCCTATACACGAAATTGATGTGTCACTCTCTTCTTCCTATCCCCCACCAAAGACTTCATTGCCCCATCACCACAACTAAAAAGTGTCATAGATCTTTCCAAGCCAATTACATAAACCACCCTTTTTTTCATTTTCATATATTTTATTGGTAAAATAAATACTTTTAATTCATCCTTAATTTTGGTGAAATGTTTTATTCTCCTTATCATTTAATAATATTTTTAATTATTCTCTTTAAGAATATTTATATTATTTTATAAATATATTTCTTCTATCATTTTCTTTTATTTGCTCTTATATCGAACAACTAAATAATTATCACATTTTCTATTCAATTTATTTTTCCTTTACTTTATTTCATTAGTTTTGTTTTCTTAACCTTTCTTAAGAAAATCAAATTAAATTCGTGGGATTATCCTCCCCTTGGGAACCGGTGACATGAATTGATGAAAATAATAGTACTAGTACTACAAAAATACAGGTGGGAAACTTTTCTTACATTTTAAAAATTTAGTAATAATAATTTGTGGGACAGGTGGGAGTTGAGGGATTCGTTGAAACTGCAGGGTGCAATCAATAAAATTATTTATGGACACTGTCATTGGCTTTCAACGCGGCTTTCGTCTACGTCAGATCATAAATGGTTTTTATTTAGAGAGAAAAATATAATTGTTTTCGTTCATATACAAATAATTGATTTTACTATAGTATCTTTAATTACATGATGATGAAACATAAAAATTCATTCGTACCATAAATAACTATTCCATGGACTTCAATGGAGTGTCTCTTTTTGAATAAAGACCAACAAATTTAATGCATTATATAGGTGTTACGGTAAAAATGTTTATGATGAATGAAACTTTGAAGAAAATAAATATGTATTCTGTTAGGTGGTTTTTGGTTTCGATCTCTTTGGTATGAAATCATGCCTTGTCTGCATGAAATTAAGTGTTATAGTTTTGTGGAATTTTTTTTTCAAAGTTTAGAGGATAGTCTTGGTTATAACCCTTTGTTTTGTAAGAAAATTAGATGTTAGTAATTTAGAATTTGATTGAAAAAGTAAATAAAAATTAATTAATAATTATTTTAATTAAAATATAAATTTATGTTCTTTCAAACGATATGTCTCAAACTAAAGTTTATTAGCCATTAGAGAATAATTACTTGGCTAAATCTCATTATCTATTGGTATCATCTAACAAATATAACAATTTAGTAATGACATTTGTATTTAAAACAAGTTTGAATTATGTCAATCAACCTCTCTATACTATTTTTAATTTTTTAATTTTTGTTTGTTACATTGAAAGTTTATATCGTGTAAATACAAGTAACTTTTTTCAAAAATTCAAAATTATTTGATATGTTAGTGAGACTTTATGAAAATCAACGAGGTTTTATAAAAATGTATGAGATATTAATTTTGATATATCTAAATAACACATTATATGATTTTAGATTTGCGAAAAATTATACATACATAATCTATATAATATAAATTTTTAATTTAAACCAAAAAAAAAAGTAAAATTAAGGAAAATAAAAAAAAATGAATAATATTAAAAAAAGAATAGTTAGATTGCAATGATGCAAATCCCTTTGAAACAATTATCGATGGGGAAAAATATGGGTTCGTGAGGTTAAAGGAGAAACGCAATTCAATACAGAGTCAAATCTTGTGCTCTAATTACTTAATAATGTAATGGTTGCGAGACATGCACATTAATAATAGAAAATAATTGCATTGTACGTATCATGCTGGCATGTATAGGGATCTCAACGGGGTGCAGTTAGCAATCTTCCGTTATATGCTAATTGTATCTGCATAAGTATTTGTGTGACAGATTTTTCATAGATACTGTCTGGTACTTATAGACACCTACATATATTTATTAAATTAATAAAAACATTAATCTTTAAAAATAAAAATAAAAATAAAAAAGTGAAATTTCGCATAATTAACTTTTGAATACTATTTTGTCCGTTCATATAAAAAAATTAAGCATGTTATCCAATTATCTTATCAAATGAGACATATAAGGTAACTAAAGGTATACTGAGACACATGAGAATATATGTCAATTTTACATGTCTCAAATTATTTGCTAAGATAAAGGTATATTGAGACCAAACGTTTGAGTATTTGATAAAAAAAAAAAAAACCATAGATAATGTTAAAAATTTACCACATCATTTATTGAACTTTACAGTTGATTGATTAAACATTCATCAATCATTTATCTAAACAAAAAATCAGTGTAAATAGTAGGATATAAGTGATCCTTGAACATGAACATGATGATGGAGTACAAAATTAATATTCTCATCCAAAAAATGAAATATATATATATATATATAGTAGGTGA
Source organism: Cicer arietinum (assembly GCF_000331145.2). Taxonomy (NCBI): domain Eukaryota; kingdom Viridiplantae; phylum Streptophyta; class Magnoliopsida; order Fabales; family Fabaceae; genus Cicer; species Cicer arietinum. The sequence goes on from NC_021166.2 coordinate 1,246,040, forward strand.
CTACATTATATAAGTCTATATAAAAGAAAATTTGACCTTTATAAACCGAGAGACCACATATATGAATTTCTTACATGAAAATTACTAATGTAACAGTAGTATACCAATAACACACACTAGCAATGGAGCAAGCCACCGTGTATTCTGCCAAGTTACTATTCTTATGAAGCACTAAATATTAATTAATTTAGTAAATTAAGTGATTACTCATGGCATTAAGGTTTGCAAGAGATAATGCAAACAATGAAGTAATAGTAAGAGTAACTTAAATGGATCTAGGAACAATAACAGCCTTGAGAGGGTTCTTCATAACAACAGTGAAAGCAAAAGTCTCAGTCGGGTCGGGTGGGGAATTCGGAACCGGTAACCACCTAAAAGCAAGCACCATTTTAGCCAACAACATGTTTATATGTAAAATCCCCAAAGTCCAAGCCGGACAAATCCTCCTTCCAACACCAAACGGCATCATCTTCACCTCCTTAGTTCCCGTCACATCCACATCAACTCCATCCCCATTCAAAAACCTCTCCGGTCGAAACTCATTCGGATCCTCCCACATATTCGGATCTTCAGTCAACCAAGCTGTGTAAAACTCAACACTCGCATCCGCGGGAACAGTGTAACCACCAAGTTCCGTCTCCTCCGTAGCCGCGTGCGAAAGCACAAAATGACTCGGTGGATGACGCCGGAAAGTTTCCTTCACAATAGCACCGAGGTAATGCATCTTTTCAACATCGCTCTCCAAAATAACACCGCATTTCCCAACGCAATCAACAATTTCTCTATATAACCTCTCTTGAATCTCTTGATCCATCACTAAATGAAGCAACGCCCATTCCACCGCCGTAGCGCTCGTGTCAGTACCGGCACTCATAATCTCCGACACAAGTGTAACTAACTCTTCTTCTCCTAATTTTCCTCTTCCCGGAACTTCCAACGCAAACAACGAGTCCACGTAAGCAGCACCTACCGGACTCACCATTTCCGGATCTCCACATTTTCCGTCGCTTTCCACGTAAGCTTTCCGTTTCCTAATCAACGGCGCTAAAAGCTCCACCTGTATCTTTCTCAGTTTCCTCGCTTCCTTCACGTGCCCACGGAATAACGGCGTTAAAACGGGTAAAAAGTCTGGAAGCTTTGGAAGTGTAATGAGCATAACGTCTTTTAGAACGCTTTCAATTTTTCTGATTCTTTCCTCCGTTATTTTCGCGCCGAAACAGAGACATATGAGGATGCTACAAATGGTGAGTCTGCAGTTACTCATTATTTCGACGAAGCCGTTTTTGTGGGCCTCCTGTTGGATCCTTTTCATATGGGCCTCCATGGCCCATTTACGAATCCAACTGCATTGTTTTACTCTAAGTGGTGATATCATTTCGGTGACGAGGTTACGACGGAGGGAGCGCCAGAGTGGGCCGTATTCAGCGGAATTGATGGCACACTTTCCCATGCTGAAGATAAGGCGGATGGGTGAGTCTTTGGGCCTACTTGCGAACTGCGGGCCTCGTTGGATTAGGGCTTCGTGGATAAGGTTAGAGCTTGTCACGATTATCAAAGTGCGCTGGCCCATTTGCATTGTGAAGATTGGGCCGTATTTTTCACGTAAATCGCGAACGACGTAAATGAAAGGACGACGTTGGAGGATTACTTGAAAAAGGTTGCCAACGATTGGCCATCCCGGTGGTCCAGGTGGGAGGTTTTTGGCACCGCCACCGGTTTTGGACCAGCGGCGCCACCACCAACGGAGGAAGGCGAGGGCAAAAAAGAGCATTATAATGTCTACTAGCTCCATTGAGAAGCAAAGATGAAGAAAGAAAGAGAGATATAGTAGTGAGAGTTGAAAGTATAGTAGTGGTAAGGTAGAGAGGTATTTGCCCACATATATAACATGAATGATAGTGAATGAGGTTCACAATGGTGGTTAATTGCATTGAATAAAATTGTGCAGACGTAATTACTGCTAAAGTACGGATTGCTCCGCATCACGACATATATTCAACACATCTAAAGTTCAATGTATCTGAAAATGAAAATGATGTAAATGATATTAATTAAATAATATAATATAAAAAAACTACATTAGAAATTAAATAAAAAAAAAATTATTTTGAGACACAAATGAGTAGGACAGAGGAAATATATTTAATTTAGTTATATTTTTATACATTAAAAGAGTATAAATATGTATTGCTAGAAGTTGAGCAAGTATGAAGTATGAATTAAATGGAAAGTTGATAAAAGGATGAGTAATTAAATTCCGTGATATTAGTACAAGTAAATTGATGTGAAGTAATTAGGCATGTCGTGGATGTTTTCCTATTGGAAACAGGTGACACTAGTGGGAAACTTTCTTTACTTTTAATTGTTGTGGGACAGGTGGGAGTTGAGGTATTCGTTGAGATTTGCAGAGCGCAATGAATAGCAACATTCATGTACATAGTCATTGCCTTTTCATTGCGGAATGGGAAGTGGATCCTCAACTCCTCTGTTGCTGTCTCTCTGCTGTCTACCGTTCGATTAATCCGACGTATCCTCACATTGATTTCTACAAATCATCTATACATTTCAATCTCTTGCATCCTTCTCGAATTTAATTCATTTTCAGTTATATAAGCTGTTACTGTTGGAATAATTTAATACTCCATGTTGACTAATTTATAACCAAATATATTTATTTTGAGTCAAATTAAAAATTGTCCTAAAGTTATTTGTTAACAATCTAAAAATAAATATAAAAATAAAATAATGTGTAAAATTAATAAAATAATGTCTTTTTTATATTTAGTATGTGAGTTTTGCAGTTAGACTATCTTAAAAATTAAAAACCTTAGAAGGTTAACTTAATTATCATATGAAAACTTTTGAAGAACTTGGTAAAAAAGTTGAATAAGTGGTTGTCAACTTAATTTGTTTATCACTCAAATTAAATTGAGCTAAGTGATCGGTTTTAATTTAAAATAATTTAGCATTTAATATATGATTTTATCTATATGGTCTTTTACTGAGAATAAGATGGCTTTAAACGATGAGTTCTATAAATTTAGTGTCAATATTAATTCTTAGCTTCTACGTAGTCAATTGTGAGATTTCAAATGTTTTATGTAAATTGAGAAAAGTTTCACATGCACTTGAAGAATATATTATTTTATCAATTGTAGGAGGTTTCATTTTGAAGAAAATTAAAATGATCATAGTCATTGTTTTCAAGTTTTAACAACATTGAAGCAAGTGAATGAAATGGTGCTATAGGGGGTCAAGATGTAGTAGCATATAATGATCAATTAACCTTCAATCCTTCAGTGATATTTTTAAACAGAAATAAATAGCAACAAAATTTTCACTAATTTTCACATTAAGGTCTTAAATGAGTCATTTGTTACATTTTTTCTACCCCGGTTAATCCTGGTAAAGAGGTTTCTTTATAATAATTTGCAATGAATTGCTTGTACCAGCTTGCTGATAACCTTGGAGTTCTCTTCAGTGTAGCGAAATCCACATAGTGGAATCCATATCTTACTGTGTATCCATATATCCACTCAAAGTTGTCAAGCAAGGACCATGCAAAGTATCCCCTCACATCTGCTCCTTTCCTAAAACAGAGACGGATGAACAAATACAACAGTACAAATTAATGTCTATTTTTGGGAATTTGGAATTCAGATTCAGCTGCTGTCAAGGAATTCCAAATTCACACATTTGAACACATCGTGGTCGTCCGATCTCGATCACACAGTTAAAAAAATGTAAATTTTTATCTTTATTTTATAATTTAAAATACAAAATTTAAATTTTTATTGTCCAATCTTAATTGATATGACAAATGCGGAGATACGTGTGAACTACATGCATTCCTGGTTCCTATTTTAGTCTTACCTTATTGCTGTTGACAAGGCCTCCAGATGATTTGACATATACTTTATTCTAGTAAAATCATGAAGTTGATCTTCCAAAGTGAAATTAGGATCATCTTGTTGGGCATACCCTATAAAATTTTGTATTTATTTAATTATCAACGCACATAAAATTATTGAGTAAAAAAAACTTGACTAGGTCTTGCTTGCTTACCATTTTCAGTAATGAACATTGGAGTATTGTTGTATCTATCTTTCACATATGTTACAGTTTTCTCCATGCCTTGTGGATAAATATTAAACCAACTAAATGCAGTCTGCATGAAATTAAAATTAGCTTCAGACTTATTCATGAAGCTTTGAGGAAATTAAAGGTGCTAATGAAAAACTTTATTGAAAAAATCACACATTAAAAAGATATACAATTTTAAAAAAAAATTATAAAGAGTGACATTTTTTACCTCACAAATTAATTTTGCAACTATAAGTTAGATCTGATATAAAAAATATTTAATTTGGTCTGTGCATAGATATAAATCTCTATTAAAAACCTAATTAACATGTAATGAGTTTTTGAGGCAACTCATTCTCAAAACCTAGCCGTCTCTCTTTCTCTTCTACTTCTCTTTTCTTCACTTAAAAGGGATGATATAAAGTAAGTTTTTGATCTAAAATCACATTCTAAATTGTTTTTTCTCACATTCTTTTTTATCAAATTAGTAATATTCACACATATTTAATTTTTGTAGTGCTCTTTTTATGATTTCATTGTATTAGTGCATTATTTTGGTTTTCCACCTTGTATCGTGGTTCGTTTGGTTTTAAATTGAGAGATCAATTTCGATCTTATACAAATTTAATTAATGATTTTAGAATGCTCTACTTCAGAGACATAGATATTTCAATCCCTTCAATTTTTTTATATTTATAGATATTTTTGCTCTATTATACTATTAATCTGATTGATTATTATGAGTTTGATAACATATTCATCTTCTTTTTTTATAACAAAAGTATATGGTTTTCAGTAAAAAAAAAAAGTTTCTGAGGGTACTTGTTCTCCAATTGAGACACCATTTTTTCCTCCACTTTTCATGTATGAACCCTCTGTTCTTGAGATTCCAAATCTTGAATCACATGTGGTATATATGCAGTCTTGGACATAGGAAGCTGTGTAGTAGTTGATGCCAATAAAATCCAATCCTTTGTTGAGTTTCTTTTTCTCGTTAGTAGAAAATTTTGGTAAGAGGCATCCAAGAATGTTCTCCATCTCTTTGGGGTATTTTCCAAATATGATTGGGTCCAAGAACCTGCATTTTAAATTATTAAGTATCTACAGTATGAGGCTCTCATTCTGAAACTTAATTTGAGCGAATCAATAGAAAAAAAGTATATATATTATTTAAAGGAGAATAGTACCAATTGAAAGTGAATGATCTTGCTCTTTCAGTAGCCAATTTGTCAGCTGTAGAATTGCTGATTGGTTCATACCATTCATGTTGAAGCACTATACCAATTCTTCCTCCTTGCTCAGCCTGATTTGTCACTTACAAGATGCAATGTTTTATAAAACAATTTAATTAATCATGTATATGCTATTTCTAGCTGTAAAAAAACTTGTTTTGGAAGGTATCTCCCGTTGGAGAGTGAAGAAGCGCGGTAGTAACAAAGAGTCAAATGATTCAAGACCAAGAGACATTACTTGATATTTTGTTCTATATATATGAACTGCAGCTGCATGTGATAGGATAATGTTATGGGCTGCTAGAAATGGTTCTTTTTCTGAATCTCCTTCATTGCAATTTGACATTGCCAATGAGCCAGAGCAACGGATTGGGGGATATATACCCGATCGATAACCAAGTGGTACTAGATAATTTGGCTCGTTGAATGTCACCCAGTACTTTACTCTATCACCAAATGTTTTAAAACATAGGTCCGCATAAAAAGAAAAATCATCCCTGCATAAAATAAAAATGTTGAACTTTAATTATGAGTTGGTATGGTCAATTTGGTATTGAAGTTTCTTCATGGAAACTAGAAAAAAGTGGTTGCTTACTGTGATTGGGGACTTAGCCATCCCCCATATCTCTCCTCTAGTTCCTGTGGGCTGTCATAGTGACTTAGAGTCACAAAAGGCTGGATCCCTGATGAGAAAATTAATGGAATTTTATTCTTGAACAATAGCTTCATAACTACAGCTCTTCAGCTAAGATGAATTCATCATTTTAAAGGAGTTAAACTCATTGATGTAACAAGTTATTTTATTAATGTGACATAAAATCTATTGACGTAGAATTATCTAAATTAAATGGATTTATAATATACAAATTTTATGTCATGTTAATAAAAAGTTATAATATTACCACTTTTACTTCAAAAATCAAAATAAGAGACTAAATAATTGAATTTTAGAAAAGGGGCTGATTATGTGAGTAAATAATATTATGGAGACAAAATTATAATTAAGTCTCAAAATTAAGTTAGTGTTGAAAATTTAGAGAGATTGTTTTTTATTAAAATTCTCTCTTATTTTATCATTTCTTTCAAAATAAAAAATCTTATTTCGTCACTAAATTGTAGAACCAAGAGAATTAGAGATGTTACCTTTGAGCAGCAGGGCATCAAGTAGTTTGTTATAGAAGTCTATGCCAGCCAAATTGACCTCTCCAAATATACCCTCTGTGCACAATCATATGCCAGAAATTCATGTTACAACTAAACTAACAATATTTTATTGGAACATTTCACAATAATTTTGAAATGGAAGTTATTATACTTGGTAGAATTCTTGCCCATGATATGGAGAGCCGGTGGCTATTTATTTTCAAAGCTTCCAATAGATCTATATCCTCCTGTGTGTTTGATCCACATTGAAATTGAAATTATGAAAATCATATTTTTTTTTTGTCTTGTACACCAAATTCAAATGTTGAAGGCCTTAGGTCCGTATCATATAAGTTTGATACCAAATGTAGAATCATGCATGCATGATTTATGATATACTATTAGTTTTAGTAATTTAAGGATTTTTTTTTATATTTATTTAGTTTTAGGAATTTTATTTTATTTTTAAAAGTTGAATTTCACGATAATTTTGTTTACTATGATTTTTTTTAATAAAATTTCAGTAAGAAATCGTTTTGTAGGATACATACATATTTTAACATGTACAATGCATGAATCAAATCAAATTTGCACCAAATATAGGAAGAGTTAAAATTCAATTAGTATTAGAAAAAACTCTAGTCTTACTTTAAATGAAAATAAGTCTTAAATAATTAGGACCGATAAACTCAAGTCCTACATACACACGGGGAGTGAGCAGGGGCCTTAATAGGTCTTTTTTGGCCAATCAAATTGTTCCAATTTTTAAATTAAGAAAATGTGGTAATCTGTTATTTTTATTCTATTAAAAAGTTATTATTATTGATGAAAATAAAATAAGAAATAGAGTACAGATTAAAATTTTAGTTTTAATTAATTTTTTTAAAAAAATATAAATAATGTAATAGGATCTAAGATGAGGATTTCAAATAGAAAATAAATTAAGAATTATTTAACTAGGAGCAAAATATGCTGTTTTAATTAGTGATTCTTTTAAGTGAATTCTACAATACTATATTACTTTGAAATAATTAATTCATTTTTTTTTTCTAAAGGTACAATTTAAAAAAATTCATGTCGGGTCCTACAACTTACTTCACATATAGTGATATTTTATTTATATTTTGAGTTGTCCACACCAAAAACAAGCGAAAAATATCAACGTATATGAAGGATTTTTGCTTCAACAATTTTTAATTGTCTACTTTACCACCAAGACTATCTCAAGGTAAAATTATTGAAGGACCCACTTTTTGAGAAGGACTTGAGAAGAATCACCTCTTAGAATACAACGTGATATGGAATAGATTTTATATATATATATAAAGTAATATAATTAGCACACAAAATTTAATACATAAATTTTAATATAATAATATATTTGATATTTGTAAATTGAGTTTGAATTTAAGAAACAAAAATCATTTTCTATTATAAAAAGAAATCGTTTCCAAATAACATAGTTGCTTAAATAAATTACATGGATATATACTAATACTATAATGCAATTATATTATTATTATTATTTTGAAATGACTAAGACCTCTATAAAAACATGACTAAGACTTGAACAAGTTGACAAATTATATGCAACAATGATACATCTATGATTTTTTTTTAAATAATGACAAAAATTAAGTTCTATTTTTTATTTAAAAAAATATGTTTTTTTTCTTAAGAAAATATCTTATTTTTAGTAAAGTTCTGTTTTATATAAAAAATAAATTTTTATTTACATTCTGTTTTCTTTTAAATATGATAAAAATATTAGTAGTAAAAATAATAATTGAAAATTCTTCTAAAAACAGTTTTTAAAATAATAAAATTTGAAATCAGTTTTTAAAAAATAATAAAAAAACTATTTTAGAATTAATTAGTTTTAAAATAATTAAAAACATTTTTTAAATAATTTTTTATAATAAAAATTATTTTTTAAATAAATATCTAATATTTTTATAAAATTATATATTTTTTAAATATAATCTATTATATTTTATTAAATAAAATATGTGATCCATTAGATTTATAAAATATTTCAATTTTAAGAAATAGAGAGACTAAAATTATAAATTAATTAAAATAAGATATCAAAATTACAAATCAGTTAAAATAAAAAGACTATATATATATATATATTATAGGATATTTACAACAATATATACACGTCCATAATTCTATATATCTATCAAACACTTCATTTCTTTTTTATTATATCAACATCATAACATATCTATTAGATCATTTTCTCTTTTTCTTTTTGTATTCAAAATGTTTATGGTGTGTTGGGTATCCATCACCCTTTTTCTTATTTTTATGATAAATAAAAATGACACCAAAGAATGAAAGAGCATGATTAATAGTATATAATTATTTTTAAAATAGTATCTGTACGGACGAACCACCATATTTATTGAATTAGAATGTTAATTGAAGTGTACCAACCTGGTATCGATGATAATGATCAACAGCGATATCCCCGTTACTTCCATCGACTGTTCTACTTCTACCTGCAACAACGAAAATAAAAAATTGGATTTATTCACCAGTCTACACAACTTAATTTGTTTAACTGCAATGAAATAAATAAATTTGAGCAAAACAACTGGTATATAAAGTATCTGATATTACATATTTTAGATTTATTATTTTACAGCTAAAAACTGTTACCTCCGTGAGTGAAGTTATCCCAGTTACTTTGCCCCTTGCCATCAACGTTATAAGCCCCTTCATACTGTAAAGGATTGAATAGGAGGATATAATTAATTAACAGATGCATTATATATATTGATTGATCAGTTTAATTTGGATTAAATTTACTCATTTAAGTTTAATTTGGGAAAGCTTTGAATTAAAACAGACCTGGTAAGACGAAGAAGCAGTGCCGAAGAGAAAGTTAGTAGGGAATAGAGAGAGATTGAGATCATTTGAGAGAGCTACCGGATGATATGATGCGAACAGAGGAAGCAGCAGAAACAGAGTTTTCAGTAACAACGTGGAGAAACTCATCTTCTTGGTTGTGCTTCTCATCATGGACTATTATCTTCTTATTTCATACCGCTATTTCTCACGTGTACCACGCTTTATTTTATTTTACTTTATTTATTTAAGAAGTAGGTGAGGTGTTTGTTTATTGATAAAATTAGTTGTTAATGTCACTTTAGTTAATAAAAAGATGGTGTCTGTTGAATATTCTTTCGATTTTTCTGGAATATCAACTATTAAACATAAGAGAAAAAATGAGTTACAATAATAAAGAAAATACACGGTATGTGTTAATAGTGGGGATTGAAGATTGAGAAAAATCAAGTTACCATCGAATATATAATTATAGTTGTATTTTCCTCCTTAATTTATTAAATTAACTACTTTACCTTTTAATTTAAACTTAATTGCAATTTTAATTCATTTATTTTTACTAATTCACGAAATTAGTCTCCTTATTTTAAAAGTCGACAATTTTGATCACTTTCTCTGATTTTTTAACTAAAAAATGATGAAGTGAGATGTTTTAAATAACGTGAACGTAGAATGATTAATATCTATGAAATTGAAATAAAACGTTATAAAAACTTAGATTTCAACTTTAATTTTTTTCTTCATATTTTTAATTTTATTGATGACATATAAATAATTAATATATTTAGATGATTCTATATTATAAAATTATTTGTCACGTCAATAAAAATATGTCAAATCGCCGTTTTTGAGTTAAAAAAATATGACAGATGACCAAAATTATCGACTTTTAAAATAGGATGACCAATTTCGTAAATTGGTAATAATTGAAGGACTAAAACAACAATTAAATCTTCAATTTAATATTATTTTTGTTGTAAATTTACCTTTTATTTTAAGAATATTAGTAAAATTTAAATAATTATTTAATATAAAGAAAAAACTTATTTACATTTCACTAATACATTTATGTATTTGTATTTAATCAAATGAGTGAGTCTAAGTGGTTAACATACTCCGGTAAAGAACGAATCGTTTGAGAAAATCCAAATTATAATCACAATTTAAATAATTTTGTTAGATTTTATTTAACTATAGACAAATTTTGAATTACTATTTTCTCATTCCATTAATAACAAAAAGATTAAGGTAGGAAAAGCTATATATTCTACTTGGTCCAGTACTAAGTATGGCTTCTTTTTATTTCTTTTTATTTTTTTATTTGTAGGCTTAATTGTTTTTGGTCTCGCTATTTTAGCTGAATCACAAAAGTAGTTTCTTCAATTTTGGTCCCCAAACAAAATTTTGGTAAAAAAACATGATGAAATGTCATTCTTTTAAGTCACATCATAATCATAGATTTCATGTACAATTGTTTTATCACAAAATCTTAAGACATGATGTGGCTTAAATAAGCAGAAAAAAATAACATTTCATCGGATTTTAGACCAAAATTCTATTTGAGAGACTAAGACTAAGGAGAAATAAAATAAACTAAATGGAGAGATTATTTTCGTGATTCAGTTAAAATAGAGAGACTAAAACTGCAATTAAATCTTATTTGTATTATTATTATTATTAAACAACTATGTAATCACACTTGAATGATTAATATCATTATTTTTGGAGACAGAGTGTATAAGAAGAAGAAGAAAATCAATTAAGATTAAGATTACGCATGAGACGATTGTTTTAGAAGGCCACGAACAATAAGAGAAGTTAATCCAAGTTTTTCATTTTACGATCTGAGCTTACGGTTCTAAGCATGGTATCTGCCTTGGATTGTTTGTGCCACATTCTCGTATCCATGTCATGTTCGGGATTAATGCTCTCAGTTTTATGCTTTGCAATGAAATGTTTGAACCAACTAGCTGAAATTTTTGGAGTTCTCTTCTGTGTGGCAAAATCAACATGGTAAAGTCCAAATCTCACTGAAAAACCATAACACCACTCAAAGTTGTCAAGCAAGGACCATGCAAAGTAACCTCTCACATTTGCTCCTTCCCTACAATCACATAACAAATATAGAAATACTCAAGTATTTTACTTGTGTCCAAGAAAAAAATAAAAAATAATTTGTCAACTACTTTTATAGATTCGTACCTTATTGATGCTGCCAGATTATCTAAGTGATCAGATATGTAGTTTATTCTCTTAGTATCATTAAGATATTCTTCCTTGGTGTTACCTGGATCATGCAAATTCCCGTACCCTACAAAAACAATGGAGTAGAGTCAGTGAGAGACTCAATATTATGAAACTCAATGAAAAGTGTTCAAACTTCAATGTGCTTGCTTACCATTCTCTGTGATGAACATTGGAGTGTTATTGTACCTGTCTTTCACATAGGTAACAGTTTTCTTCATGCCTTGTGGGTAAACATTGAGCCAATCAAATGGAGTCTGCACATAACAATACAAGTTATAGGATTGAGTCTGGTTGTCCTTTAAGTTATTTAACTGTATCAGGTTAGTTTCTTAATGTTTTTGTCCAAGATAGTTTGTTTAAGTTTTAAAACGTGCACAACGTTGCATTTTTTAAATGATTCATTGTACATGTTTTATAAATTTAATGACCTGTTTGGGCACCCATAAAAAACACTTTAAGGACTAATTTGATACAATCAAATATTAATGTAACGTATCGTGTAAATTTGCCTTAAATTAAGATGCAAGGAATGGAATCAGCAAAAGGATGAAGTGCTTACAAGCTCTCCAATTGGGACACCGTCTTTTTGTGCAGTTTTTAGGTATAAACCCTCTGTTGTGGAGACTCCTGGTCCAGACTCACATACTGATGATATGCAGTCTCTGGCATAGTAACTTGCATAATGATTGATGCCAATGAAATCTAGTCCTCTCTTCAGTTTGGCTTCGTCGTTACTCGAAAATTTAGGTAATATGCTTCCTAGAATCATCTCCATCTCTTCTGGGTACTTACCGAATAAGATTGGATCCAAGATCCTGCATTATTATAGAATCAAACTTCGTGATCCGGTAGATTTTCTACTGTTAAGGAATCTATGCATGAGACACAATTACAGATTTGGACTGTTCAACCAAAGAGTCTCATGTTATGTCTTTGGTAAATCAGGCCAACAAACAAAGTTAACACGTGAGCCGCTCAATCTTGATCTAGCTGTTCAAAACGGTAAATGCGTGACAGTGTGAATTCAGGAAATCCAAATCCAGCTTTATGTGGTAGAAGTTGAATGAATCATGAATACTGAACAATGAAGAAATTCTACCAGTTCATGCTGAATGATTGTGCTCTTTCAGCAGCTAGTTTATCTGCTAAGGAGTCGCTTATCGGCTCAAACCAGTCACTGTGTACAATAATGCCAATTTCCCCTCCTTGCTCAGTCTGGACATGCCAAACAAAAATAAAGCAAGTTTATAATGTTTTGAATGAGTGTTCAGTCCTACTTAAATTTCCACTTTATTTGTAAAACCGGCATCATAATTATTCTGTTGATTGGCTTAAATGGAAACACAACAAATTTGAGTCCCTAGCATGCTACAAATTTACCAAATTACCTGGTATTTGTTTCTGTAAATATCAACTGCAGCTGCATGTGATAGGATAATATTATGAGCTGCTACAAAGGGCTCCTTCTCTGAATCTCCCTCACTACAATTTCCAAATTTGGCAGAGCAGCGACATGGTGGGTGTTTACCGTCACGGTAACCAAGTGAAACTTGAAGATTTGGCTCATTGAATGTCACCCAGTACTTAACTCTGTCACCGAAGGATTTAAAACATATGTCTGCAAATAATGCAAAATCTTCCCTGTACATGTCAAAATACATTAGTATCATTGTCTAGTTTTTCCAAAGTCAAAGTTCCCCTAGAAAAAAAAAATGATAATAATGATGTTGGTAAAGTATGGCAAAGGTATCGAAATTTGATATAGACCAACGATCTGCTGCAATAAACAAAAGACGCATTTACTTGGAGTTTAATCTGATATCAGACTACAAAATAACAAAAAGATTCTAAAACAATCTCAGATGTTAATTTGATATCAGATAGTTGAGATTGAAAACTGCGTGACGCAATTACTGCACCAAATCCAAAATGAACAAAATGATTTGTAGAACTAGTTGCTTACTGTGATTGGGGACTTAGCCAACCTCCATATCTGTCCTCAAGTTCTTGAGGCAAATCAAAGTGAAACAATGTAACAAACGGTTCGATCCCTGCGAATTTCACAGTTGAGAATAAATGCATAATTGAACATATATAGCATCAATAAGCCATAGGAAGATTGAAACCAAACCTTTGAGTAGTAAAGCATCAATAAGCCTATTATAGAAGTCAATACCAGCCAAGTTGACTTCTCCAAATCTACCTTCTGCTCATAGTAATCATTGTAAAATAGCTTGTGAGTTGATTACAGTACAAGGTACTTAATATCATCTTAGTTGAAATTACACAGATTTTATTAAAAAGCAAGATGCATACTTGGTAGAATTCTTGCCCATGATATTGAAAATCGGTAGCTGTTGACTTTGATAGCTTCCATTAAATCTATATCTTCCTGTTTTTATTACAAATTGAAATTTAGAATATCTAGATACATGGGTTTAACCTTTGAATATTAACTAAAAATTAAAGAGAATCAATGGGGAAATAAAGCATTGGCATCTCATTATTAATTATCTGAAAAATAAGTTAGTAAAATAAGTACTTAACTAAAACCATATGACTGAAAATTCATAAATACAGAAAATCCTCAAAATTGAGCATTTAATAGCTAATCCCAAAATAAAAAAAGTATGATATACACATAAAGAATACTTATTTCCAATGTACTAACTCATGCTAATAAAATGGCAAATATATGACATTTTTAGCTATAATTAACTCTGAAGTAGTAACACTTCCAAATAGATACAAAAAAGATGTGGTGAAGTTTATGATGTCTACCAGATACTGATGGTATTGATCGACGGTAACATCACCGTTACTTCCATCATATATAGTATCTGCAAAAAATATAGGAAGTTGAAGTTTGAATAACTAACTAGTTTATCTATTAGAAAGTGCAAATAAAGTAATATAGGTGATTGAATTAAAACTATGGCAAACAGAGAGTTGTTGTTGTTAATTATTATGACCTGGTTTGTGAGTGAAGACATCCCATATACTGAAGCCTTTGCCATCAGTCAAGTAAGCACCTTCATACTATAATGAAGCAAGAAGATTATTAGTGATGATTAATTGCAGAAAAGGAAGCAGAGATAAATATGAGGATGAAGGTAAAATAACCTGGTAGGAAGAAGAAGCAGTGCCAAAGAGAAAGTCGGTGGGAAAAGACTCTGAATTTGATGATGAGATTGCTCCAACGCCTGTGATTGTTAATAACAAAAAGAGTACTAGTAATGTATCCATAGTCACAGCTTTTTGAAATGTAGAAGAAAATATAATTGGAATTTGGAAGCTTGGTCTCAATTAAATTATTTCAATGCAAAATTCATTCATATTATTATTATTATTAATGGTAACAACAAACTGTTTGATATGATAATTCACCAACTCCACGCCTACTCTCCCTTCCCTGGGACCCAAAAGAAAAAGCCAACAAACCAGCATTGCGCTAAATAGAATGGTCTTATCTATAGTATATAGCTATATTATTATTCAGGTAACGACCTTATTGTCACTTATATTCTATCGGGAATGAATTCCCTCTCATGTTTCGAGAAATCATCATCCTTATTACGCAATTTTTTCTTTTTATAGTAAAAATGGGTGGCTTCTAAAGTGAGGTAACAACTACGTCCCTCACCGATGGACTAGGAAAAATATACCATCAGATTTGACCAATGGTCTAAATTTGTTAAAATTTACTTGTGAGGGAACCAATGGTCTAAATTTCTTAAAATTTACTTGTGAGGGATTTACTTGCTTAGCTTAAAATCTAGGATTGAAAAAAGAAAAAAAAGCTGGACCCTACTATGACTAGACACAATCTATTATATATGATGTGCAAATGCAAAATTGGCATGTGAGGTCATAAGTTTTATTTTGGCTAAGTATACTTTTTTTTTTTTATCATTTGTCTTGTATCAAATATTTATTTTTGTTTTTTTTATTTTATTTTTTAAATTTATTTTCGTCTTTTATCTTTTATAAATAATGAATGTTAGTATTTTTTTATCATAATTATTTCAAAAAAATTATATAACTATTGTCGTGAATGGTTGATATCTAATTTTAGATCAATTATGAAGTTAAGTGTATAAACTTAAGAAAGAGGAAATGAAAATACAAAAAACTTTGAGAAATGTCAATCATTTCAAACTATTTATATCTATTTCTAAATATGCAATTTGTGTTTTTTCAAGTGTAAGTTTATTATTAGGTTAAATGGATTTTTTTTAAAGAATATTATAGTAGATACATATTGGCAATTATTAAGAAGGATTCTAATGATCATTTGTTGCTATAACTTTTATTGTAATTATAAAAAGAACTAAAATACATCACTTACAAAAGTTAAATGATAAAAATTAAGAAAATAAATAAAAGATCAAAATAAATATTAAGTAAAAGATAAATGAACAAAATTATGTTTTAGCTTTTTTTTTTTTAATATAATGCCCATAAGTTAGCCACAAATGCTCTCTACTGTTCAACAATTCCTTAAGTAACTTTCTCTCATCTAAATATCTGTACTTTATATTTATATATATATATATAAATAAATGACTAAAATAAATATTAAATAAAAGATAAAAATTATATTTAAACATTTATTTATAATATATTAAAACAACTCCCAACTAATTTCATTGACACATCATCTATTTATATATCATCTATTTAAATTTATTCTACATTATAAAAAATATAACGTTGTAATACCTTATGTATTAAACCTATCATTTTTTGATAACTTATCAATGCATGTAATTATTTATTGTGACTATAGTGGATGTAGGCAAACAAATTATTGTGTGTTTTCTTATATTTTATTTTTGGTGTGTGTTCCCATGTAAAATTTAAGATGTGCATAGGTTTTTCCTCAACACTAATTTCATATTGTCTCATATTGTCAAACTATCGTAATTAACTCATTCAATTGTGAGGTGATAAGTTTGAATTCAAAACAAAACGTTCAACCTAACAATACCAATATTTATCAGTTGAAGTATGACTTAAGGACCACCTTTACTCCTTATCGTAAGTTAATTTTACATTAGTTTGTTTTTTACTCTAGTAGTTAAAAACAGTATTTCTGAGTTCAATCCACTGAAAATTAAGAATTATTGTCTTCATTTTAGTTGATTTGTAAGCATGAACATAAAATTGAATGAGCTTATATCCGTAGCGTTATTTTATCTTTGTTGGAGAATGCTCATCCCCCCTCGTGTTTGCCCATCCGCCTCCAATAATCTATTGGAAATTAGGATTCGATAAAAATGAGCAAATACAAAGGGTAGATGATCATACACTATTTTTGTATAATAGATAGTGACGTGGCAATATATGATCCAAATCTTGACCGAAACAGGGTTTAATCAAAATTTACCTACCTACCTTTATGATTTCTTTCCTTTAGGACCCCAAAGATTAAGACAACAATAGCAACATGATATAGGTAATGAACTGTCACTTATGTACGCTCTGCAACAAACTACAAATATATCAAACTTCTTGTAACAAAAGAAAATATTTGGCTTAATAATTGCATATTTGCGGTTTTGGTGAATTGTGAAATCTTTATATTTGATGAAATAACAGTTTCATGTAGGCTGAGAATCAGCCTCAACTATTGTAAAAAAAAAAAGGACCAGCCTCAAAACTTGCAACATTTCTGATGCATTGTTCTTATGTACTATAGTACATCCTTTTCAACCTCTGATTACAGGAAAGAAACAAAAAGTGAAAACAAGATTAAATTGCTATAACTATGGCCTCAAACTAAGCAGCTTGAATTTCTATTGACTTCATTATTATCCTCAGTAACATCAATTGTGATATCTCACTTTGGAGCTTCATTCTTGAGTCCTCATTCACTTTGCCTTAAATAGCAGCTTCTAAATTGCAAATTACTGTTTAGCCTGCTCAAATAATTAAAAGAAATAAAATATATCAGTTGTGTCACAAGTAATATAATGTATTGAGAAGTTTAGTTTTATTGATGACAAGCATAATGAATAAACATCAACAATAATTAATATGGTTATAACTTTCATTGAAGAAATGAGATTGCACCTGCGAATAGAGGAAGGTGCCAAGGATTGCAATGGCAGCTCCAAGGGCGTTGACAGGCTGAATTGGCGTATGGAAGATAAGGATGGAAGAGACAATAACAGAGATTCTCTTCATTGTGTTCCCAACGCTAAATGTTAATGGAGAAATCTGATCAAGAGACATGTAAGACACTTGATTGTACAAGTGGTAGAAGACACTCTGTGCGGCTACCCACCTGTAAAATTTATAAACCAGGAGTTCATTAGTCAAACACTTGATAAAAACAATGACAAATTTCAGGGAAAGGAAAGAAAATAAAGGGAAATTGCTAGCATCAATGCAACATAATTTCCTTCAGTGAAGGTCGAATTGATTGGGAACACCCAAGTTTGAATCCTAACAAAAACTATCATTGGTCAGACTTTACCGACCTTTCACCAAACTCCCGAACAGTACAAGCAAAAAAATATTAAAAAGTTTCACCAACTTAAGGATTTAAAGGATATGAAATAGCACAAAACAATGTGGGGAGATTTTTAGATTGTTGTGCTTACCAGACAAAATTAGGACCAATCTGAGACATAGCTGTTTGCCAGCCAGCAGCCCACATCTTTGGGCCCTCCACAGCAATAGCAAAAGGGGTAACAAGCAATAGAGATAATATGGAGAGGCAAGCATAGTAGTTCATTCCACTAACAGACATCCCTTTCATTCCCTTCTTTGAGAATATATTTCTAAATACAAAGGCCACATTGGATATCATAGCCCCCATAAACCCTGAAACATAAGAGAACAAAGTCGCCATCAGAAATGTTAGAACAACAACCACGGTTCAATGGAATAAAGATACAAAAACGAAAACAATGAACACACGAGATTTGATCACAAAATTCGGCCAATTTTGCTTATGTCTTTGACTATCGCACAACTGCAGAACCTTTTCATTATGATTCAAGCTTAATGTTTACATAGTACAACTTATGTTTAAATACTTAGTAAATATAAGTCAACATGAAAATGAACTATGTAAATAAGTGAATATAGTCTTACCGGTCATATTGAAATTAAGCTCAGTAACAGCGGCAAGTGCGCAACCTCCAATGATTGGTACCAGTGAAAGGTAAACCTGCAAGGGAAATGCTTCCCCAAGCAAGAGTCTCGATACTAGAACACTGAAAGCAGGCTCTCCACTTTTGATGATGTGTGTAAATGAAACTGCAACTTTGGACATACTCACAGTAGCTGCAACATGCCCAATTGTATGTGCCACAGCAACCTGCAGTTAAAATTCCACATTGAGTATTACTTAATAATATGTCCTTATTTCAAAAGCAAGAATGTTAGTATGTGTTTTGTTCAACCATTATAAAAATTGTTTTTGAATAAACTGATTTTGTTTAAAGGGAGTTTAAAGTAATTTGTGTGTAAATATTCACGTAAAAGTGAGCTGAACAATAAATTCAAGGCTAAACATAAATTATAGAAATAGGTCAGATCAATAGACAGGAACCTATGGTTTAGCTTTAACCAAATCCAAACTAGGCTAGACATTTTTTAAAATAAACTAGCCCAAGCCGATTTGTTTAAGTAAATATAAATAAAATACTATTACTATCTTCAAACTTGTTCTTTGTATCAAATCTTAAATTTTCTAACTTTTTATGTTATTTAAATGTAATAGTCTACATCAACTTTTGACATATTTAAAATTATCATTATAAAATAGTGTAAAAATACGATGTCATACAAAATTACATTATCTAAAAGGTTATGTTAGATCTCAAAATATAATTTAATTCCATTGACAAATTAACCCAATAATTTACCTAAAGATATGTTACACTACTTAAGTAAATAATTTAATATGAAATAAGTCTTTAAATAGATTAACATACATTATCATACTTTCAAAAAGGTTAGATCATAACTAAAAAGTAAACCTAAGTTAACAAGTCTGACATAAGTTATAATTTGTTTGATCAGACTTAAGTCTTAATTTGTTTGATCAACACATGCAGGAACCAATTCAATACATGTTTGATTTCACGGTGAGATTGACAAAGTCACGATGAACCACCGCTGTGATTTTCAAAAGCTACAAAGCATAGCTTCTACAAAACCCTGTCGGCTTAACGTGATTTTGCTAATCACGCCGCAAAGTCAAACATGCACTCAATAATTCTAAATCACTTTTATAATATGATGTCAAAAGCAATAAAAAAAAAAACAGATTGCATGCTTACAGGAAACAGGGCCTTCCAAAACTCCAAATTAACTTTAGGGACATCAGCAACCCTAGTGGCCCAAGAGATCAACATAATGAGAGAACCGGCAGCAAGAGACAAAGTGGAAGTGAGCCATGGATAAGGAAAAGCATTCAAAACCTTCTTATTGTATATATTGAACACCACATTCAAAGCCCACCAAGTACCAAAATACAAACCAATTTTGAGCTTTTGAGCTGCCTCAACACGTGCCTCTTCTCCAATGTTAATCTCCAATGGCTGTGACCTATCTGCTTCATATGCATGACACTCTGTTACCCTCTTTCTGAGGTTTATTGCTGAGAATCTGAAATTCTGCGTTGATGAGATGTATAGAGGTTTGAAAGAAAACAGAGATAATTCATTGGTGTTGTTTCCAACATTATGAAAAGTGGGTAATGTACAAAGTTTAGGCTTTTGAATAGAATTTGAGGAAGCAAAATTGGTAAAGGGTTTTGAAGATGTGTACTTGAATTGTGATATCATGATGCTAGTTGAATGTGTAAAACTAAAAGTGATGAATTTGTAGGTGATATTTTAGAAGAGAGTGAATTAATGAATTAACAAGGTTTGTTGTGATGATGAGATTTATGATTTGAGATACGCTCACAATGTGGAAGGGTTTAACGATTATTGCGAGGAAGGAAGAGGTGTTGAGAAAAAACAAACACAAAGGTAAAAGGACAACGGTTTTTCCTAGGAAAAGGTAGAGGAAGGAGACATTTTTATAGGAGGAAACAAAACAAAATTTATCAGAAAATAAATAGAATCAAGGTATAATTAAATTGGATAAGAGGATTAGGCAAGTGATGATAGGCTTTTAATCCTTTGTTTTATGTCAACTAATTTTTGTTATCTTATACTATGTTTATATTTCATTACGCTTTAGTTATAAATAAAAATATTTATACTTGTGAAATTGATACTCTTAGTAGAATGAAATATGAGATAGTCCAATTTTTGTCTTAATAATATAATAAAATAAGGGTGATTTTTTTTTTATTAAATATTTTTTAGTCTTAAAAAAATTATGACTTTTTAAATTTAGTCTCTAAATTTTTTTATTTACTTTTAATTCCTATTTTTGATTTTATGTTGACTTTTTAGGGATTAAAATATTAACTTTTTACTAATTTTTAATAAAAAGGCTAGGCTCAGGTTATTTTTAAAGTCTATTTATTTAAATAGGTCAGACTCAAGCTTATAAAAAAGTCTATTATGTCTGACAAATCGGCCTATATATATTTTATTATTTATTAATTTTATTTTTTATATTATATTAATAATATTATTTCCTATTTTAAATTTTATCAATTAGGCAATCACTCAGTAGTCATTCCATATTCGATAGTTGTTCCATATTCGGTAGCGATTCTATATTTGGTAATCGTTCTATATTCAGTAGTCGTTCAATTAGTCAATCACTCAGTAGTCGTTCCATATTTGTTTTAGAGGTAATAATGAGTGTCATTGTTTCAGACAAAAATAATCTATTCTTTGAAACCAAAAATTATTTTTTAAGGTTTAAAGAATATTTGTTTCAGATTTTTTAAAAATTATTTTGTTAGAAAAATTATTTTTGTTTAATATATATAGATATTGATATGCATAGCATCATGTAGTAAGAGTATAACATATAAATATTTTAATGTGAATAATGATTTTTAAATAGGCTTCAAGAACATACCAGACTTTTAAAAAGGTCGGGTCAGACATAAAGAAATCTATAATAGGTCGTAGGTCAGACTTAGAAATAAAAAATTAATCATAAGTCACACTCATACCTTTTAAAGTCTAGTCTAACCTGACATATTTGAACCCCAAATGATATATTACCTTCAATTAGTGAGCTCTAGTAGGTTGTCGTTCGATGCATACATATCGAGGCCCATGATGAAATATTATGTGCATTAAGTTTTTTTTTTGCTACGTTACATTTTAGTGTTATCTTGTGATATAATAATAAGGACGGGTGGGAATCTTTAGGGATTATAAGTATATATTGAAGGCAAAATATGCGCAAGACATGTGAGTTGGATATGTGTAGATTGAAAATAACTACGCTTTTTGTTTCTATTTGTGAGACGTTAGGTGGCAAGCTACGGCTATCATCGCTTTCGACGAAACGGATTCCTGCCATTGCCATAATAATAATAGACGACAACTTGCCCACTTCAGTTTAAATTTAGTTTTTTAAAGTGAAATAATTTATTTTATAAAATAAAATAATCGCTAAAAATAATAAAATTGTTTTTAAGGATTCAAAATTGAGAAGACAACAAATAATTTAAATGCAGACAACATTTAAAAACTTATTAAAGATTGAACTGGTAATGGCCACTACCAATTGAACTCGTAATGGCCGGATGTTATAGACAACATTTTAACGTTGAACTGATTAAAGATTCAAAATCTAAATGACCGTAAACTTAAATATTTTTCAATTAAAATGACATAACATTAAATATTAAATGAATTTAAAAACTTGAAAGACATATTTAGATTATGAAAGTTTCTGTCTATTTTCAATATAGGGTTAAAGGTATCCGACTATTACAAATCAAAAGGAATGAAGTATATATACAAAAAATAAAATGTTAACCGTCCACTAAATTAGTAAATCACGTCCGTGGCGGTTATTTTTGGTGCACAAGTCACTCACTCTATTGAGTTTAACATTTTATCTTTAGTTTTTGAGTTCAACTTAAATTTAGATCAGATACTCCTTCCTTATCAAGTCACAAAAGTTTTTTAGATAAAAGAAATTTATAGGTGATAAGACGGTATCCTAGTTCAAATACGTTTGACTTTACTAAATATTTACAAACATATTTATAATAATATCAGTGAGAAACAATCAACAACATATATATTTAATGTCTGTCATTTTAATATTAAATCAAACTATTGTATTTAGAGTCATACTTGATCAATTTTTTTTAGTTCAATTTTTTTTATTCATCTCATATTTGATATCAGATGGATTAGGCTCGTATATCAACGTGGATCAATTTTGACACGTTTCAAAACAAGCTAATGGAAATTTTAGACTCCAAATTCAATTAAGGTAGAGTCATTGTTTTGTTCCACACTTCCACGAGGATTAATTGCTTGGTCAATTTCTTTGTAATTATTTTAAAAAATAAAATTATAATTAGATAATTTATAAAATAATAATTTTAATGTGATTATTACAAACTATTTTTAAAACTATATAGTGAAACTTCTTTTGAGAAAAAAAAATAAATTAAAGAAATATTGATGAATATATAATTGAGAATTAATTATTATAGTTTATTTATATATTTATTATAGTTTTTATTTATAAATGTAAACAAATTTACTCAAAAATAAATTAATGTTAAATTGTAAGCACAATATTTAGACTATTAATAAATCACCATTTCGCAACATGCATGTGCTAATAAATAAGATATAATATTATTATGTCTGATTGTATCCATCTTCTTCATCATGGTCGGGTAGAATATACATATTATATTTAAATAAAAAATTTACATTATAAAATAATTACATTTATTTTTATTAATTAACTTATAACATTTTTAAATTTTATAAATTTTAAAAAAATACTAAAAAAGTAATTAAATAATTTATACTTAAAAAATTCATTAACATTACTAAATAAATAATTTTAATTATTTTCTTTAAAAATAGGATTAGTTACACTTGTAAAAATATAATATTTATTTTAAAAATTCAAATTAATATTCATATGCTTTTAAAATAACAAAGCTTTTCTTGTAATAAAATCATACAAATATTTTAAAATTAATTATTAATATTTAACTTTTTAATTGATATCAAATTTTATTGTTTTTTAAGTTATATTTTATTAGATTTAAAGTTTTTATAATTAAAATTATATTTTATACGCGTAATTGAATAAATTATTTTTCTTATTTTGTCATCTTAATTTCTAACATAACTCGTATTAAATTGATAATTAATTTATCATATCATATTAATTGAACAAATGTTGTAACAAAATAAGATACAATATAAATATTATAGATGTCATTTCTGTCATCATATCAATGCTTATTTTGTTTTACTTTTTGACAAGATGATCCATTATTTTTCTTATTACTTGTGGTTGTATGATAGTTTTCTATGATATACAATTACAAAGTACTTATGTATGGAAGGATCTATGAAAAATAAGGTGGAACTTTTTCTCACCCCTAACATCTATGAATGAATTTGATATCCTTAATGGATCTCTCACACTCGAGATGTTTGTCTCATATTAAAAATAAAAAAATCATAGAGCTAAACCCATAGCATATTCGTTAATGGATCATACCAACAAAATCCAAAGACTAAATTGTCCTTTGACACGTGAGCTTCTTTTGTAACAAAACTGGTGGATACAATTGTATTTGGATAGCGTGGCCCAATCCTCTAATACCTTGCCCAGTGTCGACATGTATGTAAGAAATTATCTCCACACAACGCTTCATGTGTTGGACATTAATTTGAAACACACACAAGACAAGGTCTTCATTAACAACTGAATTTCCCATTTTGTCCCTCCCTCCGGTGATCGGAAAATGGCAGTCTCTGCCACCGGTCAGATAATGCTATCATCTACCGTTCAATTACGTGAACCAACAATAATGGGCAGTACTAGGAACTTGAGGTTTGTCAAGTTTTGTAATGGAGAAATTATGGGAAGAAAGATTGAGCTTAAAGCTGGGGGTGCTATTAGCAATTGTTGCACTAAGAATGTTATTAGGCAGAATATATCTATGTCTCTCACTGCTGACGTGGCTGCCGAATCCAAGGTTTATCTCAATGAACTTCAATTAATTTGGTTCCCATTGCCCCAACACCAAAATAAACTCTTACATGGTCAACAAAAAAGCATCAAAGTTGAAACATTGTCAAATTCTTAGTGCAATAGGTTGAATGTCTAGTTTTTTTTTTTTTAATCCAAGGAAAATACATCAATTTTTTTTGCCAATGAATTGTTATTTTAGTTCTTAGTTCCCTACTCTCAAATTTTGTTTGGCTTGCATTTTGACCATGGATTTATAACTATATATGTGCCATACGATACCATAATTACTATGGGCTTATACTTCAATGGTGGGTTACTTGGGTCCCCCATATGACAATTTTAGAACCAATAACTTTTTATACACATTGTGGGAAGAAACTGTCCCCCACTATATCACCATCATTAACATTTTGGAAATAGATTTTTGAACATAATATTGCATTGCATCACTCCCGCATGACACTTTTGCATGCCATAGTTTTCAAGTATAACGATGCTTATGCTACACTTAGACATTTTAAATAATTTTAATGCGACTCTGTATGATCTTCACAAATAAAAAATATAAATAGACTTCAAGTAAAACCAAATTACTCTAATTCAATACAGTAATATATAGGGCTTATATATCATCATTTATTAAAAGTTCGTTAGTTTATGTAACATGAATGAAAGGTTTTCATATGATGAATGTGAATATGGGATAGTGCAGTTGAGAAACGTAGATTTGGAAAAAAGAGACCCAAGTACAGTTGTAGCAATTATACTAGGTGGAGGTGCTGGAACTCGTCTCTTCCCTCTCACCAAGCGACGAGCCAAGCCTGCTGTAAGTTTTTCTATTCTTATTCTTGCACCAATTCTTTTCTTAATTGTTCTCTTCATTATAAACACAGTGTTCTTATAGTTTGGTCACTAACACAATCACCAAACATGATATTAACACTAACACGTAAAAACTAATAATAATTTAAGAAGGTAAAAGTGATTAAATAACATGTGTCAGTGTTAGACACGGTCAAACAACTACCACACTCTCAATTGGAAGTGATACATAGGTTTGGTCATCCTGATTTTTTTTTCTTTTCACCATAAAGTCTTTTGGTATAACTACTATTTACTTTGTAATACCTTGGTCAAGCAAATGAAAAACGTGAATAGTGTAATAGAGTAGCCTATGCTATATATAGTGAGTGCACTTTCATTGCATACTGTGTAATTAATGGAGCTACATATGAATTTGGCTATCTTATTAATTTGGGGTTATCTTCCTATGGTAGGTTCCAATTGGAGGTGCTTATAGGCTGATAGATGTACCAATGAGTAACTGCATCAATAGTGGGATCAACAAAGTATACATTCTCACTCAATTTAATTCAGCCTCACTCAACAGGCATATTGCACGTGCTTATAACTCTGGTACTGGAGTCACTTTTGGAGATGGCTATGTTGAGGTATCTATCATTCCATGTCCCAATTTTTTTATTTATATTACTTGCATCCTAAGTTAGCTTATCTGTGTGTGTTGCTGATAAGCAGCCACAAATTGAAAATTCACCTAAGAGTGATTTTTCTCTTACAGGTTCTTGCAGCAACTCAAACTCCAGGGGAGCAAGGTAAAAAGTGGTTTCAGGGTACTGCTGATGCTGTGAGACAGTTCCACTGGCTCTTTGAGGTACAAGCAAATCACAAAATCTGTGATGTAACTTATTCTTTAATCCAGGTTATGCTGTTTAATATTATGGGCCAAGAATTAACTAAATGCTGGTTGAGTGTTAAGTGTGATGATGTAAAAATATGCTTTTCATGCTGTAGGATGCAAGGAGCAAGGATATCGAGGATGTCTTGATTCTTTCTGGAGATCACCTCTACAGAATGGACTATATGGACTTTGTTCAAGTAAGGAATCATGTCATGCAATCAATCAAGCAATTCTTTTTCTCTTTCAGCAATTCACTCAAATTGTTGACTCAGATGTTTTGACTCTTCAACTTCTTATGCAGAATCACCGAGAGAGCGGTGCAGATATCACGCTTTCTTGCCTGCCAATGGATGACAGGTACATTTCTTGCCCTAAGTAGTAAGACTCTACTGTGCACAATAATACTATCACATATATTTACTGTTTAAAACTCTACTGTGCAACCATTATAGCCGTGCCTCAGATTTTGGTCTAATGAAGATTGACAATAAAGGAAGGGTCCTTTCATTCAGTGAAAAGCCTAAAGGAGAAGATCTCAAAGCAATGGTAAGACTCATGTATATTATACTGCCAATCATCGACGCACTAAATTTCAACAATTAGATTCACAGCTAATATTGCTTTGATTCATAATTTAGCAAGTGGATACAACCGTTCTAGGTCTTTCAAAGGATGAGGCTCTCGAAAAACCATACATTGCTTCCATGGGAGTGTACGTCTTCAAGAAGGAGATACTTCTTAATCTATTAAGGTACATATTATTTTCTGTCAAAATGTTAGGCTTTTTCTTGTGGTTCACATCATCTATCAATGTATTCTTTGTTTGATCAGTAATACTAATTAATTTAATTTAGATGGCGCTTTCCGACTGCAAATGACTTTGGATCAGAGATCATTCCTGCCTCAGCTAGAGAATTTTACATGAAGGTGTGAATGGAACAAAAGCTTTACTATGGAATTTTGTCTATAAAAATAGAATGTGGAAACTCACCTTTGCATCCAGCAGAAAGTTCAGTTTCACTTATTTATGAATATTTATAGAAAAAATTTGAATGCAGGCTTATCTCTTCAATGATTACTGGGAGGACATAGGGACCATCAGATCATTCTTTGAAGCAAATCTAGCTCTCACTGAGCATGTAAGTGTCAAATTCATATATACAGCCACTCTTTTTGAGTTTCAATACATTGAATGTAACAAGCTCAGTTGTAATTGATAGATAACCTATGAATTGAATTATAAACTTCAAGCTTTAAAAGCTCAACTATAAACATAATTTCAATTAATTTGTTTTCAATGAGATTTGAAAGAACTATTTTCTTTGTTCCATGCATGATTGAGATATAAATCTTAGTGACTTAGAAAAACTTACTTTTGAAAATTTCAGCCATCGAAATTTAGCTTTTATGATGCAGCAAAACCAATGTACACATCAAGGAGAAACTTACCACCTTCCAAGATTGACAATAGCAAGGTCATTCTACATTTTCATTTACTTAATTTCCTTTTGTATACCCCCTTCCCACACCAGGTGACCACCACTTTTCCACCTTCAAATCTTAAATTTCAATATTATAAATTTATTATGTGTCCTTTCTTATGCAGATTGTTGATTCAATTGTATCGCACGGAAGCTTTTTGAATAATTCCTTCATAGAGCATAGTGTAGTTGGAATCAGATCCAGAATAAACTCAAATGTTCATTTAAAGGTTTGGTGTAACCATTCTATTAAGTACAAAAGATGACAATGTATTTTGTTATCAGCATTACCATAGTCACCTGATTTACTAGTTATGCAGCAAGTCTCAATTTATAGGCTAAACGTTTCTAAAGTTTTTGTTTGTGGAAATTTAAAAACATATTCTTAATAGTAGACTATGTATTTTGATAAGTTTATTTTCTAGACGTGTGTTCATCTAGCTCTATGTTTTACACATTTATGCAGGATACAGTGATGCTTGGTGCTGATTTCTATGAAACTGAAGCAGAAGTGGCAGCCCTGTTAGCTGAAGGAAGAGTTCCAATAGGAATAGGAGAAAACACAAAAATCAAGTAGGAAATGCAACTCTCACTTTCATAATAACATTTGTTTATGTGGCTATAGTTGCTCATTTTTTTCTCACATTTCTGCAGAGATTGTATTATTGACAAAAATGCTAGAATTGGAAAGAATGTTATCATAGCAAATTCAGAGGTATGCTTCTAAAACCATTTTAGTTTACTGTATATGTAGATATCCTCCCCCCTTAATTTGCATACTCCTGAAGTTTTTACTTATCAAATCACTTTATCATTGTATAACAACTCAACCCCACTTGAAATTTCCCTTACTACCCTCATCATATAAGCATGATAAAAATCACTAAATTTGCTATGCAAGAGAAGAAATAGAACAAAAACTATCTAGACACCTCAAGCGCGAGGCAATGATTTTTGAGATGATGAATCATGTACTAATTTTTTTTGAATTAACTGCAGGGCATACAAGAGGCTGATAGATCTGCAGAAGGGTTTTACATCCGTTCCGGAGTCACAGTTGTATTGAAAAATTCAACAATTGAAGACGGACTCGTCATATAATAAAGTCACCCATTACTTGTCTGAAGATGAGATTTTTTTTAGTTTTTAACTTTTTATGAATTGTAAAAAAAAAAAAGGATATAAATAGATTGGCATATTATCCATCTTATATTCCAATTCCTCCAACTTAACATGTCATAAAAATTATTAACTCCAATTTTTACACAATATCAACATATTACACTTTTGTTATTTATTCTTGGAATTGCAATCCCTCTACTTTGCACAGATTCGATATCAAATAAATAAATTTGTAAATTTAACTTTTTACTTTTTTATTATATATTAATTACTACTTCGTGATATAATGTATATAAAATATAATAGTCTGAACGTAAGATATACTAAAGTGAAATTTGAATAGAAAAATTTAGTATTTAAGTTGTAAAATATTATATATAGGCATATAGATATAGAAATTGAACAACTTGAACCTAATGGAAGAATGCATGTCAAGCTTCGGAATTTGTAGTGCATTTAGAATAACTTATTTGTATTTATCCTATAACATAATCATTTATGCAAATGTTTAAAAGCTTACAAGAAAGACTTAGTATATCCTGAAACTATTTTCTACATATGTGTTCTCTAAAATAGCCAATAGAATAGAGCTTATTTGGAGGTTACCTACATGAGCTCATGCAAGTTGCTTATATAACAAGTGTTTACTCAATTAACGCTTACTAAATTGTTTATCTAAATTAAAGCCTAAGGATTCAACTCCAAGAGCACTACAGTGAGTACAATCAGATCACTTCCTAAGTAAAAAAATTCACTGGATTACGTACCTGAAAAGTAAGAACTCATCGATTGACCCATTATAAAATCAGTATATAAGACCCAACACAGTTCGGCCAATCACAGCTTTGTTTTGACACCAGAATTAGCTTTCAATCCATATAGTAACATCAATTGATAAGAAAATTAACAATTGATAATAGTCACATGTATAACAAATCATATCATGAATGTATTACAATATCATCAATAATTGAGATATCTTACTGTATCATCTAAAATAAGGGCTTACAATAGAGGAGTCTAAAAGAAAAGGTCCCTACCATTTTAGCACTCATGTTGAAGAGTATCTCAGAAATAAATAGTTTTTAAAGATGAGGAAACTGTTCAGATAAATACAATTTGAGGCACATTACATAATAGTTGATCAGATTAAAAAATGTGAAGGTCTATGGAATAAGCTCTTCACAGACAAACATCAACTCATTTTCATATCTCTGCAGAACAAACCGCTCCTCAGGGACTATAATGCTGGTGACATTACAATTAATGTCCGAAAAGGGTTTTCTACATGTCCTCCCTGCTCGATGAAGATAATCTATGGCATTTTTTGGCAGATCAAAGTTGTATATGTGAGTCATTTCTGGAAAATCAACTCCTCTAGCAGCTACATCTGTTGCCACTAGAAGATAGCCACCACCTTTTCTAACTTCCTGAATCAAAGAGACAGCAAACAATTGTTACCACCCCTTTTCCACCTAATTTGACTGGCATACGCACTTTATCGCTACCATCCTTAAACTAGCATACTTATAGTTGTCGTACCAGGCTTAATACGTACTTTTATGAGGTTTAATTCAACGACAACAGTACTCACATTAAACGTCCGGTAAATTTGAAGCTAAGGATTAGCGCAACTCTTCAACTAATTGTCCTCTTGAGGGTAAACATCATCCTCAGCCAGTCCCCATTGTTGATTTCCCTTAAAGTTTAGTTGAAAGACCACCCCTCCCCCCTCTCCAAGGCAACAATGTCAACAGTTTCATAAAAAATATGTTGTCTGTCTTTAAACCAATGGTTCCCGGTTAATCAGATAGAATGAACCAGTAGAATTTGGTCATCGGAACAAAAATGTCGCTCATATATTAAAACTTGTTTCAAACTCGGCTATAACTATAAGTTGCATTATATTACTCATTCATGGAAGAATGGTAAAATGAATTAGGATGGCAACATAAAGGTCAATAATGCAAGGATAATGGAATATCGAGGTTACCAATGACATCCCATATCCATATCAATCCACTGAATGGGACTTACCAACAGAGAAGCTGCTCGTGAATTGAAATTCATGTCATCTTCGAGGAGGAGGATATCTAAAGATCCATGATATGATGCCTTTAGAAAGTCAATCAGAAGGGATGTGGATGGAGCATTTCCAGCCTTTTTCGACTTCTCGGACTGCATAATAGAATATGCAACATTAGAATAATGATAACTTTATCATATCACCCCAACTGATTCAGACATTAAATGCACACGTTTGGGCTAATAGTTTTGATGGTGTCAACTGTCAAATAACAATTATTGCAAGAACCAAGTCCTATAGTACTAGCTTGAAAATCAAGACAAAACGGAGCTCTAAATAAATTCCCTAGCATCTGATGTATATGAAATTTAAACTCCGTTACACGAAAATGGTCATAAAAGAACTAAGAGTTTTTAACCTCTAAAGTGCAAGTAGTATCTATGTGCTTGTTACAACATGTTGGGGTTACCACTTATGAGAAAAGCAAGGTTACTTATTACAAAATGAAGTTTGATAACTATGTGCTTGTATTTTGTCAAAAACTAAGACAGATATTTTACTCAACGGTCGCCAACGATGCAACTTACTCCTTAAAGTGCAGCCTATATTTCAAGACTTTACAACTGCTTGAGAAGTACTATTAGAATACAAATGTCGATACAGGCATGTATATGATAAAAAAAGAAACAACTAATCCAACAATACTAACACAACACGGAAAGTACCCATAGCTCATTATATGCATTGAACAGTAATTAATTATGAAAAAGAGGATGGCATCAGTTCATTGTTGAATAATATAATGCAGTTTTTAAATATTTCTCTTGCCTTACAGGACTATCATTCTGAGAAGTTATAAACAAAAGTAACTCATTTATTACTAGATTAAAATCTTATAAAGTGATTTCATTCCACTTTCAAATTTCAAGGCATGGCCTACTGATTGCATTATCCCATTGATGAAGAATCATTGCTGCATAATCCAAATGAAAGAAGGAGGTGATATAAGAAAGATATTATCTGCATACCTGCTCACCAACGAATATAATGCCAGACTCAGGAGCATCAGATTGAATCAAGGATAACAAGGTTTGTAGTTTTCTTTTCGTATCACATACCTGATGATTGAAATTTTAAATAGCATTAGAAACTTACTAATACCCAAAATAGGTATTTGATAAATAAGAGACCTACAAAAAAGTAAGCGATTAAAGTTTAAACCATTCTATGTCTTTATAAGGTCAAAGGGTGGAGGGAGGGTGGACTACAAGTGAATTAAAAAAGATAAAGTTTTATTTTCAATAGAAAATTAGAAACACAATAAGTTACTTTAATACTCAAGATTTCTTACTATGAATCTATGATATAGGCGAGATGGCATGGGCTCCACCGGACTAACATGAATATGGATCACATCCCTCTGGAAAGAAAATAAAGTAAGAATTAATTTAAGGTGCTGAAGACAAATAAGTAATCATATGAATCAGATTTATATACCTTGGTCCATTTCTGCTGCACAGCATCATGAAGAAATCGATTGTGATGTGGTATAGATGCACTGGCAAAAACTGTCTGACGATTGTTACAAGATGAATATGTGGTCAAAATCTTCCGAAGAGAACTAGCTTGCTTTGAAGAATTGAAAAGGAAGTCAACCTAAGATGACAAGAATAAAAAGTATAATAAATACCAACAGAATTGGTCAAAGGAAGAAAAAAAGAAGTTGGCAGGGCTTACATAATTCCAGGCTTTATAGTTTTTATATTTCTCAACTCAACTTAAAATGTGGAAATGTTGAAATAATGAAATCTTACAAGCTAAATAACTTTTAAGTGTCTTTAGTTTACTTTACTTGCTTGCTTCCATTTCTTTAGCTGCTTTAGAATACATTGATGGATGAGAACAAGATGACTAATCACATTATATATAGTTTTCAAAGCAATTATAGATGGACGAGAACAAGATGACTAATACATTGATGGTGATGCAGCTGTATGTTTTGAAACACACCATAGAGTTGCTGAAGGAAAATCTGTAAATCTGCTTTCTTAGCTCTTACCTTAAACAATGTAAATATACAATTTATGAAAAGTGTACCAAGACAAGCCAATTTAAATGCAAAGACCAAAACTTTTACCTCATCAACAACCAACACCCGCAAGGTTCCAAGTGAAAAAAGTTGTCTTTCAAGCATTTGGCACAAACTCCCAACTGTTGCAACTACTACTGCTGGAGGCTCTGCCTAAAATTGGAGAAAGTTAATCAAAGGCTGAATGATCAGATACGAGACTTCACTATAAAACCTAGTGCAGCCAGTGGCCAGCTAAAGAGCAGATAAAAATCAACGTAATCAGATGTGGTGTTCAATTGGAGATGTTATATAACTTTTGAAAATTCAAACCATTTCCCATCGAAAGCCTAAAGCATCAATACACCAAAAAACACACAGGGAACTAGTTGGTCATTGATGCCTAATCTGTAATGCCCATTCACTATCGATCTGCATTGTAATTTGTAAACATATATACAATGAAATATAAGACTTAAAACACCCCCAAGAGCATGGTGCTTCTATATCACAATTTGGCCAATAGCCACATGTACAAGGTTAATTAAAACTACGCCAGTAAATAATTATATCTAAACGAACACAGCAAGTTAAATAATTTAGTTATGTAGCATAACCAAAAACAGAGTATCCTAAAATTAATTGACATTTGAGAATCAGTAGTATTGTACATTAATGAATACTAGTGGGCAGTGGCTGCAAAAAATGGAATAGAAGAAACTAACAAAACTGTGTATGAATGAACTGCCTCAGTGGCATATATTTTGAGTAAGAGTCAATAAAATTTTATCAGACTGACAAATATACATATAACTATAATCAAGCACCAAGTCCATCATACTGTCAAATAAGCTCCAGATCTTTAAAAAAGAAGATTCAAACATTGCATTGCAGCAGCAACCATTTGTGACTCACAAATCTTATTTGGTTAAAAATACAATATAATACAACTCATTGAACCAGGTGATGAAAAAGTTCTACCTTAAACCAGGTTTTCTGCCTTCTCAATGTTCCTCCATCTAACAAAGCCATGATGGTACATGACTTCTGCTCCCCTTCAACTCCAGTTGGCTTTGCTGCCAGTATCCTAGCAACCTTAGTAACCTTGTCATAAAATAAATATTTTTTGCACTCAGTCATTGGTCCTTTCCAAGGGTGTTCCCCCTGATATGTTGCATTAAAGATGATTAATTAACATGTTGCTATGGCATCATAACTCATAAATATTCTTACTTGCATGCCAAGTTCACGGGTGGGCACCAAAACTAGTGCTTGAACAGCAGATTTTCTAGTGTTGATGATGGAATAGATCAAAAGCAAGTACGTAAGTGTCTTCCCAGAACCTGTCTAGATAAGAAAGAAAATACGGTTACACATCTCCCTTTTGTTATTTCCTAATAAATGTTGAAGTGGAGCACAGGGAAAGGGGCGATACATGGACAGAGATGAGGGCTGATGAGGAAGGACAACACTGGAAGGAAATACAGAGAAAAAACATAATAGAAAATGCATAAATTTGTATCGTGCGCAGAAGATATAAAACCATGCCAACAAACTTTTCCTATCTAAAATGATTTCTATCATCTAAGAACTGAGTCAGTGGAATTGTAGTTTAGTGCAGGCCAAGCAAGACAGCCAACCTTTCAAAACGACAGGGCATAATTAATAGTTGCAGAATAGACAGCTAGACATTTTCCGATATGCCGAATTCCACCATCATAGAAAACAATCAAATCTTATTGGCATGCAAAATTTTAGATGCTCAACCTCTTAAAACCTTTACGTTCAACTTTCCTTTTTCTTTGCCCTCCAAACCTAAGTTTTTATGCTCTCTCATTTACGACCCTTGGTTAGAAAATAAGCCTTTTCCCTATTCAACATCCCCCCAGTATATACGCATGTTAGGAAACTCAGGCCACATAACAAATCAGAGAAGAAACTGAATATAAATTATTGTTTTCATCATTAATACCACAACAGCAGCAATTAAAACATATGAATCAACGAATAAAAAAGAGAATGTAAGATGAACCTGAGCATGAAGAATGCAGTCACGGCCGGTAAAAAGACGAGGCAATGCTTGCCTCTGGACCTCTGTAGGCATGACATATCCAACCTCTTCCATCCTGAAACATATACACCACCCATAAAATGTTAATTAATCAAGTAATAACACAAGCACCTAACACACAATTTATTCAAAGATAAGCACAACATCAAGTGTAGCAATAATTTGGTGCATAAGCAAAAGTGAGTTGATTGAATTTAAAGAAATAAACACGAACGAAACAATGAAATAATTTTGCAATAAGAAAAAATAAAGAGTAAAATTAGGGTGGAAAGAAATGGAAAAGGGGAAATAGTTGAAATCACCTTAGCAGTATTTGGTCGGGTACATGAGTTTGACATAATTGTTTGAGAGTGGGAGTTGTGAGTTTACCATTATCCGGTGTAGGAATGGTGGGAGAAGGATTCTGAATGGCTAGTGGAGTTTTGGAGACACGGTTGATGTGAATGGAAGAGAATAGTCTCACAAAATGGTGGTTGTTATGTGAACGAGGGATACAAGTTGGGTTTTCAAATGAATGAAGAATAAGTGGTGAGAGTGAGAGAGCGCGAGTGTCCATCTATTCTGTATAGTTAGATTGATGAATGAATTCAGATTATCATTATTAATTAATTAATTATTCTTCTCTCTCTGATTCTCTAGGTCCAACTTCATCAAATCAAATTATCATGAAGACGCTTGCTACTACTCAGCAACGGAATCTATGGGATGGGTGGATTTCTTCTTGCCAAATGCTCAACACTTTCTCCTCCTCAATTTACCCCAACTTCACTTCTAATACTATTATTTTTATCAGAAATTAAAATAGGTGGATGCTCTATAGTAGTGAAAAACTTACTTGGATAATACAAAAATAAGATTAATGATTTACTTTTAAATATTTTGAGTAAACTTTCGTACGGCCAAGTATAGTTTCAATTTTGGACTTTATCCAATACGGCCCATGAAGATTTCAAAAGTACCGGGGTGTACATGGATGTGAGTCAACCTGCCAACTCGATCACCCAACTCAATTTAATCCAATTTTTATTCATACTCAGATATTTTTGGATTTGATCCAATTCAACCCATTAAAACTCGTTTATATTTAGTTCGGATAATTGATTTAACAAATTAAATTCATCGATCCGATCCAGTAACTAATTATATATATATATATTTTAAAATTTTATTTGACAGTTCCAACAGTTCAATAGAGTTTTATTACTTTTCTTCTTTAGATTTTCAGTTTCTTGAAGTCCCGACCACCTTCTTCTTTTGTTACGCATATACTCACAACTGTTATGATTTTTATACAAATTAATTATAATAAAATATTATTAATAATTGTTTTTTATATGAATTCTGATGCAAGGTGTTCATGTGTCTAATAACTGATTTTAATAATTGATTTTAATATTAATAACTTCTTCTTTTGATGATTTTTTAAAAATTGAATAATATGATTTGAAATTTTATAGTTTTTGAAACATTCAAATATTAAATATATTTTCATTCAATATATTTTCACATAAAATAAAAAATAAATTATTATTTATATATAACCCGTCAATTCAATTTAACTCTAATCCGTTCTTAATCAGGTCAGATTAAATAAAAAATATACAAATTTAAAACTTAACTCAATCCAAATATAATTGATTGGGTCGGATGTCGAGTTTTATCAAAACCAACGCAATCCAACCCAAGTACACCTGAGAGAATTCACGGTGGTAGTATTCTTGTTAGAGGGTTTTTTCTCACATGGATGCGAGTCAATATTATACACATAATCATTTAATTAGTTTAATACTATAACTTAGTACGCTCAAACTCACCTGCCCTAAAAAAACTCAATTTACTCAAAAAAAAATTATTAAATAATTTTTACTAATAACTTTACATTATTATATTCCAATCAAATTTATTTATTTTTAATATAATTTGCTCTGATCTCTATTAAAGATCTATTTTTGTATCCATTAACCTCATTCGTGCCATAACAATTATAAGAAACCAGTTTTATAGAGAGGTTAATTGAGTCTAAAGCCTCAGTAAATTAAGAGCTGAGCAATATTTCGTTTCTATCCATGTTTGTCTCTTTTTAAGTCCCTTCACATACTTACTATTTTTTTTAATAGTAAAAATTAAATTCCAAAACTTTGAAGTTTACCGACAAATTATGACTAAACCAAAGTGGTAATTACAGGATTACAGGATTTGAACAAAATGTATTTGAAGAGAAAAGATACATAATCCAACAAGGAGAGTTTATTGAAGGGAGCATAAGATACATAATTAAGCATTGACAATAACCCCACCTGCAAATCAACAAGCAAACATGAGAATATGTAA
The DNA here is from genome assembly GCF_000331145.2 of Cicer arietinum. Classification (NCBI taxonomy): domain Eukaryota; kingdom Viridiplantae; phylum Streptophyta; class Magnoliopsida; order Fabales; family Fabaceae; genus Cicer; species Cicer arietinum. Next base: position 1,283,521 of record NC_021166.2, read on the forward strand.
GAAAACAGCTTTGAAGTAGTTAACCAATATAATAATAAAAGACAAAGAGACGCACCATTTGGATGAAGGACTTGTCCAGTAAAGTAGGAAGAGTCCTGAAGAGAAGCCAAGAACAAATAACAAGGTGCAATCTCACAAGGTTGACCTGCTCGCTTCATTGGTACCTCTGATCCCAAATTCTGTATCTTCTCAGAAGGCATTGTAGCTGGTTGTACTGGCGTCCAAACTGGTCCTGGAGCAACAGCATTCACTCTTATTCCTCTCTTCACTAACTGCTGTGCAAGACCCCTAGTGAATGCTACAATGCCTCCCTTTGTTGAAGTATAGTCCAGTGTTTCTGCTTTTCCTATGTAGGCGTTCACTGAACTTGAGTTGATGATTGAGCTCCCTTCTTTCATGTGTTTCAGAGCATGCCTTAACATCAATAAAGTCAAAAACCCAAGGATTTGTATTTCAAAACATTTCTAATTCATTATGAGTGTACATCTAAATTATTTTCTATACCTGACCAAGAAAAACTGTGAAAAGATGTTGGTCCTGAAGACTCTTTCAAGCTGTGGTTCAGTGATTTCCTCTATTGAGTTTTTCAAATGTTGTTCAGCTGCATTGTTCACAAGAACATCAATGCGTCCATACTCTTTAACAACCAGTTCAACCACCTGTTTGCAATTCTCATCATATCCAATATCAGCAGCAATTGCCAATGGTTCTTGTGCATCACTTGTCTTGGCCTCTAACAACATCTTCAGAGTATCATCTTTGTCCCTGTCCTCTTGACCCTTCACGTATGTAAAAGCTACTGTTGCACCCTCTTTTGCAAATATTACACACACTGCTCTTCCTATCCCTGAGTCACCTCCTGTCACCAATGCCACTTTTCCCTGTACAATTCAGAACAACATGCATTGATATACTCAATTAAACAAAGTACTATAACATACACTTAACCATATCTAATAGAACTATAAGAAGAGAAGTGGAGGGTACCCTTAGTTTGTTGGCGGGTTTGTGGTCAGGGTGAATGGCTTGTGGGAGTGGTTCCATTAGATGCTCTTTTCCAGGCTGAGTGTCCTGGCTCTGAGGTGGGAACTTAGGCTCATTACTCGTCATTTTATTTTAATTTGAAATATATTATATTGAGATGAGGATGTTATGAATCTAGTGTATATATATATATGGTCTTATGAGTTAGAATTAGAATTAAAATGTATTATACCTTGAGAATATGAAGTCTATTTTTTGTAGGGACCCCAAAGGAGAGGAATGTGATGGCATGCCACGTGCAAGTGCATGCTGCCAACGTGTCATATGTGAGGCACTGTTTCAAGATTACGTGGAATTCAGCAGTGTATGTGACTCACATTAACAATCCAAGATGAGTTTCTACATCATATTTCATGCTAAAATTTCGTCCTTATTCAACCAAAAATTGAAAAGAAATATTAGTTGAGATTAGTAACTTACTGATTTCATTTAAGAACTTTGTCAAACCAATTTTAATTACCATTGTTGCTGCTTAAGTAGCTTATAACTAGCTAACTGGGTTCGTGAAAAAAAAAACTATCTAACTTTGTGCTAGTTATAAAATGCTGTGTTTTATTTAAATATGTTATCTTTTAAATTTTATATTAGACATAAGAGAAACTTTTTTTTTTTATCATCATAATTATGCATGACAATGAGTTTAACCAATTGCAATTGACATAAATGATGGGACCTTCTATTCATATTAGTTGTGATTTGGGTTTAAATTTGAAATTTTGTAATTAATATATTATACATAAATTTAATTGTGAATATTCAAGATTGATAAAAGGACTCAGATTGCAATGTGTTTCTCCAAACACAAAGTTTCAGAAAACTAGTGACAAGTTTTTCAAAAAAACTTGTGATATGTTTTCTATAGCATGTATAAGTTCCAGAAAACTTGTTTTCAGTTTTTCAGGTAAGACATTTAGTTGTTCTAAAAAATATAGTTGTTCGAAAAGGTTAAAACAAATGTAAAAATGAAAATAAAAGGAGTAGAAGTGACATTTAAAAAAATGTGTAAAGGTGGGGGGGATATACATGTAAGAGTATGGAATGCCATTAATGATGCTATTGAAAAAATTTAATATGATAGTGTTTCTTTCCATATTTTAAGCACTATCCATGGAAAAAAAATTGATTGCGGTAAATTGAGAGGAGCATATAGGTCAAGAATATTACAAGGAATTAGGAAACGGGTGAAACCAGATAAATATCTAGCCATCTAACCATAAGCATAAAGTGTGAATTGATTTGATGTTTCTTTGAATTCAATTCCATCTTATCAAACACATAGTTGTACAAATTAAGTGGAAATATAATTATTTATATATTACAAAAGGAGAAAACAAATCAGATAACAACCATTCATGCTTTCCCTTACAATTAATATAGGGACCCTAGCTAGCTCTAAGACTAATATTAAACACGTAAATTAACATGGCAATATTCCATTATGTACATAAAATTCGTTGCAATAAACCAAATATAGAATTATATATCCATATTTGACAAAGTAACTAGAAAATTATGCAGAAAGAACTATATATGCATATCCTTGTCAGCCATTATTATTAATTGGTTTGAAATTAGAATGTTGAGAGTGCTTTTGATGTGAAGAAGATCTTCCTTTCCTTCTCTTCCTTCTTGGCTGTGTTGACTGAGGGATAAACACACCTGTCCCTTTGCTAATTTCACTTCTAAAACACACATGCTGCTGCTGCTGCTCGTATACAAGGATATTTTTCTCTGCTGGAGGATTCATTGCTCCATTCAAACACTGTAAATTTGTTTATAAACATCTAATTATCATTAACATAATCAATAATTAAAACCTCTGTTTCATCAAAGTTCCATAATTATTGGAATATTTTCTAGTGCCAATATATATGTGGAATTTGAAACCTCTGTTTCGTGCAAGTGTATGGAGATGGAAGGGAAAAACCTGAAGAGAGTGTGGATGACAAGATGTAAGAGGGTCTTCATCTTCATCCATAATTAAGAGAGAAATTTGCTTGCTTAAGTCTGCAAAATATGCATCATCTTCAAGTTCCACAGAAACCTCCATATCTGTGTTGTATCTTAATATGAGCTTGAAATTTTCTCTACTTTGGCATGAAACCAAGTATTATATTTAGACTTACATGCTAATCTCTTTTCTCAATTTTTATTTTATTTTCTTCTATTGTCCCAAACATGTATAGTATATTATATAGTGTTGATAATAAGGAAGAATTATTGTATGGGAAGGGCATGCATGTGAGTTGGTGGGGCCATATTGTCACATTTGGCCAATCTGTCTATGACTCACAAACTCCATCCCTAACTAGAATCATGTTATGAATTTGATGGATTCCACGTCCTCTTCGAAATGCATGAGTGATTTTAGCCATTGAAAAAAAATAACTCTCAACCATTCAATTTTTTTAATGGCTCAGATTTATTTGATCATGTGCATTTAGGATTCTCTAACTGCAGGAAATTTAGACACAAATTTTAGATACAATTATTAATTTTCGTATATCTAATCCAAGATAGATTCAATCTCTAAGAGAATATACATACTTGGTTGTGGATTATTCATGAATTATGGTTTATCATATTCATACCCCTGGCCCCTTCATAGGTGACAATTAATTTTTGTCTCAATGTTCTTATCTATTCTTGTATCCTCAAGCGGTTAAGATTAAACCACCGAGACAAGTCTTTATGTGTAACGGTCAGTGGATATTCATGTTGAAAAACTTATGGGACCCCTCCAACTTAGAGTATCAAATTGTTTTTGGTGCTTTTTTAGAGTAATACATATATTTCAAGAATTACAATCATTCTCTCCAATTAGTGTCGACAAAGAAAAAAGAAAAGGAAAGAGGAAAATAATGAGAGATGTGATTGGTGATGAGTGATGGATACAGGGCATAAAAGTTATGTTAAAAAGTGAAAAAAATATCAATTAAAAATCCAACATTTGTATACATGATGCAGTGAGGATCCACGAACACCAAGTGTCAAATTTCATTATTTATTTTACTGGAGTGTCAGATTTAACATGATACTAGTATCTTTACTAACTTTATGTAGAATGCAAATTTTACTGATTCAACCATTAAATGGTATTTTAGTTAGCCTCATAATCTTAAATTTATAGCAGAAGGTGCACATGACAAAATGGAACTGCCAAAAATCATCACCAAGTGGGGCAAAAATTCGCAGCATCAAATGTTATTCGCTAGTCATCCGTGAATAACTTACATTGTAGAAATAGTTAACCTTACCTCACCAATATTAGAAACAAGCTATGAAATCTAACATTAACTTATGCTTATAAAGCCAGAAAAAATTTCAAGAAGCAAAACATTGTAGAATATAAGAATGTCCTAAGTTAAGCTCCTCCAGCTGTATCCATATCAGTAACCCCATCAACTCCCTTGAAAACAACACGTAATTTTCTCAAGCATGTGGTTTTTTGGTCATTCTTGCTTGTTATACCATTCACGTGCACGACGTCGTTGGGCAATTTACCCATTAGATTAAAAAGAGATAAACTCAGGTTTGATCGTGTCATTTCTTCCAATACCGGAGGAGCTTGCATATACAGATTCTTTCCTCGATGTGTAATACTAGCTTTAGACAATCGCAACTTAGGATGTTCTTCCAGAAGATCCATGAACTGCGCAAGTTTGGTTAAAAAACATGCATCAGAAGGAAATATATGATAAAGAATAAAGATGCACCAATGACATATTGCTTAAAAGCAGTTACGGAAGACAGTTTACTTGTTGAAAAATATATAAATATCATAAGCATAACAGTCTGCACAGTACTAATTTCACTGATTAAGAGTGAAGAGGCAAAATATTTCATAGGTGACAACCTTTCACAATGAAATGTATATTTCATGAAATAAACAAGGACCCTTCCCACAAGTTTCTGGCTAAATTACGGAAAAACCTCCCTAAATTACAGAAATAACTTGCAGAAACATGAGGGTCTGTGCCTCGCAAGCCCAAAGGCCCCATCTCCATCTCTCAAATTAAATTGCTGCTTCCCTTTTTTGCCATTGTTTTATACACTTTCACACTCTGCCTAACTACTAACTAACTAATTGCCTATCCAAAAACACTAACAAAGTGAGTCAGTAACTAAATGGGTAGGGTTACCTAACAATGCTCTCCAAGCCACCATCCTTATCTTCTCCCTCTCTTGGATATTCCTCCATCAACAGCAAGTGAAAAATTGTTTATTCATCTCATTACTGTTTAAGGTACTTAGGAGCTGTACCTCACAAGGAGCCTGTGTGTAATTCGAATTGCTATATGTAATCCTCCATAAGTTTCACTTTCTACAAGCCCATCTCGTGTTGCAATACAATGATGTCTTTCTTCAACATGAATTGCTCTATATCCCTCCATAAGATTCCTTAGCTTCATGCCCAAGATTAAATCATCCGGGTTATGTACTGCAGCAGCTCTGAAATCAAAGCAAGCTGCAGAACATTAATCATATGCCCATATGAAAAAGGGCTCCATAACCACTTGCAAACCTTCCTCTTCAAGAACCCTCTTACGGTAGAAATACCACTCCATCCTTCTTATCCATCCATATGCATCCGCTCCAAATAAATCAAAGACATCTCAAGTCTCCACCGCGTTTTTTACTCGATATGCATCCCTGGTCACAAACCTCCTTGTCACTCATCGCCCATTATGTTTCTCCCCGATTTGTTCCTCCTGGTGTGTGACTACAGCCAAAGCCATGGGTCAATAGGGAGAATTAGGATAGAAGGAATCAGTCTTGTGGGGGGGGAACCTAAAGAGACCTCTTTCCTATCATTCATTCAATACAACTGCTCATTTGTTTCTATCAACTTTCTCCATGTGTTCATAGCACCATCCTTGATTCCATGCAAATGTTTATCATGAAGATGAGAAGAAGAACTTCCTTTTGGAAGCTCTAATACCATTTGTTAGCAACTTGATATTTTGTCAGGAAAAATAAGGTGAACTCCCAATTACAATAGTAGAGCACTGCAGAACTTTGAGAATTTGCATACCTCCATGTCCCAAGGCCCCACTTCCTCGCGGACGACAAGCTACTTCCCCTTTCATCGCTTCCTATTATCTAAAAACAACACAGCCTACCTCTCTAACTATCTCGGCACATCAAATCCTAACTAACTCTAACTCTCTCAATGTACAGTCCTGACAACCACCTTTCAACATTCTATCAATTCCTTGTACAACCATCAATTAAAAAGGGGTTGACCGGTTGAGAATAAACTCAATGAAACTTTCAATTAAAGATATAACACAAAGGAGCTCTACGTCTCCTGAAATAGTGTTTTTGAATTTCTATCCAATACAACAGCTGAAGACGATAGTAGCAGATGAAGACAAGCAAGTGCTGGAAAAAACTGAATGTAAATATGCATCTCTGGCCATTCTTGAGGTCGGTACGGCTTTAAATTATGAATAGCCAGCTAGCAACCAAACAATTTAAAAATATGATTTCAATATTCTATAACAGGAATGTTTGAACCCCCTAAAAACGGGAAATAGACATTTGATGCGTTTGTAATTAGTGTATATATATATAAAGAACTTGACGAGTCGCTAATTAGAAAATAACCTTTTGTAATGTGATTGAAGGGTCCAGTTCAATACGTATACCAGGACCACAAACAAGACATTCTTTGTCCCTTTCAAATTCTGCAACTTTAGTGTGGAGGCCTTCTGAACCATTATACCTACATGAGGTGCGAACTAATTAATAATACTTATAGAATGATAGCCAAATAAAAAGCAATAAAAAAGATAAGAACAAACGTTAAATAGTTTGACAAAGTTTTGCTGCACTCGGTTGCAATCTTCAATGTTTCCAGCGCGCATGCAGCTGATATAATTGCATTTGTTGAAGCTATAGCCGGTATGATGTTCTTCACAACACCCTATTAAAAGAATTAATTGCTTAGCAAATAGAAAAATATACTTGATTTTCAAGGGAAAACAACATGTAGCACAAACATCAAACAGATTTTAGGAATTCACAATTATACATCAAACAACATATCGGAATTTTGCCAGCTAGAACTAGCATCTCAAATCATCTATATTACCTGAGTGAAAGAATAAGTAACTCCAGGAATACCAAAAAGCTCGGCCCTCTTGACAGCCTACAAAACATTAATAGTGAAATTTGTAACTGATTGATTGGCCAAAAATGTATATAAAAGAGTAAAGAAACTCATTATGAAATAGAAACTACCTCATTATAGACCCATTTCATATGCTCAGGATTATCAGGGTCAAAAGGCTCTCCATGATGAACCTACACATCAAACTTAGTTTAAAAGAAACGGATCACTATGAAATAAAAATAAAAGGTGAACGATTATTTACCTCATCCCATTTAATTAAGTGAGCATATTCAATACAGTGTGCAGCAGTCCTAGGGGTTTCTGCAAGAGTACATAAAGGAAACTTCACTTGAGGTGGAAAAAGCCATATGGTACACTCAAAGCATGGTGTGATCCCCGGCAATATAACCCTGGCGTGGCCCTTGAAACCTTCGGTCCCACCATCCACCATAGGTTTGATCGTCTCTTCTCGTGGAGTGTCATCAGAATCATACTCTAGATGTATTAATCAAAACACAAGAAACTAAAATTAGCATAAGCAGCCTCTACTTGTACAGAACAAAAATCTTTATGCCAAATGACGGGGAAAACGTGATACTATGTATTACTAATCATAAAACGTAAAAACAACGGATGTGTGATAATAACTTAAGCATTTGAAACACAACCACCTTTCCTCAAAATAAAAAAATCAAATGAACATATGAAGGCAAGTAATAGCAAGTGTAAGCTATAGGGATACAACAGCAACACACCTAGAAAACTACAAGCAACAGTATTGATGTAGCTCCGCGCCTCAACGGAATCAAGACCAAGAGCAATAATACTAAAATCATTATAAAAATCAATATCCTTATCCTCAATCCTGCAAAAATGTGGCACAATATGCACACCACTAATTCTTTCCATAACACGTTTGGCAGCTACCTCAGCTTTTGGTTTGCCAACATCTTCCAGTCTACAACAACAACAACAAAAATTGAACAAATTCAAATACCCAAATCACAAAAAGAGAATAAAAAAACATGAAATTTAATCAAAAAGGGTTTACCTAAACAAAAATTGGCGATTGAGATTAGTAACTTCTATACGATCCATATCAATAACCTCGAGGTTTTTGAAACCAGACAAAGCTAAATCTTTCAACAATTCACAACCTAACCCACCAGCACCAACCACCAACACTTTGGCAAAGGTTTGAAGATCATCTCTTAGCTACAAAATAATGAAATAAACAAACATGAAACCCTCAAAACCCAAAAAAGTAGTAATAAGAGAATTGAAGAAGAAGAAGAATCAAGAATGAAGAGAGTATCGAACCTCGGTGCCAGGTTCAAACCTGGGACCCACAAGATTGCCGGGTCTGAGAAGGAGTTTGTCGAGGTCCCTTGATCGACTTGGTGGCACTGAGGTGGTGGTATCTGCCATACCAACACTGTACTTTGAGTTTTTTTTTTTTTTTTTTTTTTTTTTTTGTAATTCTAAAATTCAAAACTTTGGAAAGAATGTGGAATCGAACCAAGATTGGTTTGCTTGATTTATACGCTCTATTATTAATTAGTATGTTTTTCAAAGCGATCGTTCGTGCACCTGCGATTATTTTTTACTGCAAAGATATTTCTTTTAATTAGATTTTGCAATATTAGATTATGCAGTGTGTAGTACTAATATTAGAAAGTATACTATTATTTCCTTTGGTGTATTGGTGCTTTTATTTATTTTTATCTATTTCGTATATTCTATCATTCTTAATTCAGAATCGAGTTGAATCTAGACAATACGTTGAATTTAAAAATATTAATATAATTTATTTAATAAAAACTAACGTATATATGTAGATTAATATATTTGTTTTTTCATTATTTTTAAATAATAGAAGTTAAAAAAATATATTATTTATAAAAAAAAAAGTGGATATTAGATTGGTAAGTAAATATACAATTATAAATAAAATTTAGAAAAAATTACCGCAACTTTATTTAGTAATCATATTTTAAAATTAGTTTAATTGCAATTTTTATTTTTATTTTTTACTGCTTCTTAAAATTGATCTCTTATTTTAAATTTAATAGTTTTAACTTTTTTCTTATATTTTTTATTATAAAAAGGTATTCTAAATATTCTTCAATGAAGTGACATACAATATGATAATGTAAAATAATAAACACTTATGAAATTGCAAGAACTTCCTATAAACTTTATTTTAAACCTTAAATATTATTCATTTTTTAATTTAATTTATAATAAATAAAAAATTAATCTACTTGAATGATTTTAAATCATCAGATTGTATGTTACATCAATTAAAATACGTTAAATTTAAAAGAGAAACAAAAAATAGTAGATTTTAAAATTAGATGACCAGTTCTAAGAATAGATAAAAATATTAATATTAAAACTACACTTAAACCTTTAAAATATTGTTTAATTGAATAAAACATGAAAAAATTATAATTTATTTATTTAAAAAGATAAATTTTAAAATTAAAAAATAATACTAAAATACTATATTCTTTCTATATATAGTTTTATAGTCAACTAGTAATTAATTAAGAGTTAAAGAAACATGCACTTTCAATATAAATTTAACTTATTGTATTTTTAAAAAAATATTACACTCACATCAATCAAAATTCACCACTAAGAAAAATAAACGAACAACCTAGACCCAGAAATAAATAAGAAAAATAAAATAAATCAACTACCAATAAATATGTAGTAACGATGGTGTAAAAAGAATTTTGAAATGATAACCTCACTAGTAAAATCTAATATACAATAAAAATATCCACGCAATTTTTTTACACAAATAAAATCTAATATAAGAAAAAATATACATAAATTTTTTATTGAAATAAAAGATTGTGTATATATTTTGTTGCACTCAATCAAACATAAGATATAAGATATAATTATTCAGTAATTGAATTAATTTGGTTTAACTTTTGATTTGATTTAGATAAAGAGTTTTAATTTAAAAGGTATTTTAGTTTGGACAAGGAGTTTTTCAAATCAATTGTATAGTTTATATTTCAAATTTATCATTATAATCTTTTGTTGGTGAATACAAGACAGAAGTCCACCAAATCAATAACAACATGAAAGAAAAATAGAAAAATAATTAAATCAAATCAGAACTTCAAGAGAATCAGCAACGAAACTAACCTCGAGGTAGCGGACGACCGACGACAAATAGCATCCATCGAGTGAAAACTCTCCTCATCCAATAGATCAACATACTTAAGAGCTTATCAAACAACATGTATAAACGAGACAAACCAAACTCAATCATACAAAAAATAAATTATAGTTGATTATTGTATTTAAATCTTAGTTCAAATAACAAATATCTTAAATTATAAGTCATGTTCTATGTTTTGAATTAGTAGAATTTCGTAATTATATAAATTAATTATCATAATATTTAATATTTTTTCTATGAAATTAAATATATAGACGATAATTTAAATATTAATTAAAAAGTGACAAATTATTTAATTGAGATCATATAATAATCTATTTAAATAAATATTAATAAAAATATATTATTTATTTATGTTTAAATATATTTTAAAAAAACTGAAAATAAAGTGAATTAAGTAATAAAAGATTTTTAATCACATTTAAAATAAATCAGCAATGAAGATCTAAAACATGTAAAATATTTATTTCTTCTTCAATTCAACGAGATCATTTTAAATAACATTAACACTCCTTATAAATTTTAAAAAATATTCACCTTTAATATACTCATTAAAATAAACTGTATCAAAGAGGAAGAAGATCGTGATTTTATTAAATAGTAGAAGATATATAGGGACCAAATGGTGTATGGAAGTTCTACATTTTTGGGTTTCAATCGGAAGAAGAAAGTGGGAAAAGTTTCTGAAAATCTTAATTTTGATTTTGGGTGACTCAACATCGCAATCACCATACAAAATAACACTTAATTTTTTTAACAAGTTAAGGAGGAAAAAATGCAATTTAGAAAGAAAAAAATAAATAAATAAAACTACTGCATCAAGTCATCACGGTACCATTTATTTATTTCTCCAATCAGCCGAGCCGAGCGAGTGTTAAAGAGGCTCATATCATATGTTGAGCACGTGTTTTCACGCGCCTACCATATTTACCTTAAACCGTTGTCTGAGGTGGAAGCGCTACCTTTCTCGCTCTTCAATGGCCGCGTCTTCGTCTTCTGTTCGAATTGTCGTCGTCGGTGATGTGGTAAACTAACTCACTCTCTTTACATTTCCACAATCTTCTTCACTCTGATTTCTAAACACAACTTTTTCTTCATAATCATATTCAATTCACTAAAAACTTGCTAATCTTGTGAAGCATGATTGTTGGAACTTTGAGCAAGATTCCAAGGCACTTCAGTTCCTGCGGGTAATTTTCTCTATTATTATTCATTCCCCCTTTATTCATTATTTTTTCACATACCTTGATTATAATCTTCTGAAAACACACGTTCGATTTGATTCAATTCTTCATGTAAACCTAAATAAATAAATACATGAATCTCACCACTGATTTAAAGTAGTATCATGCTGTAATCATAATCATAAAAGTTGCTAAGATGCTAAAATGAACCGGTCAGTTTCCATTGAGCTTATCTTATTATATGTGCACAGTGGCGGAGCTTGGGGTGGCCGATATAAAGATAAACAAAAAAATTCATACAAAAATGCAACAAAACTCAAACACCTTGTATGCAACAAAAAAACTCAAACACTTTATATAGACATAAAATCAAACACTTTATATGGACATAAAATCAAACACGTTATGCGCAACAAAAAAACTCAAACACTTTACATGGACATAAAATTAAACACCTTACGAGCAACACAAAAACTCTAAACAAAAATCAGCACTATGGTCTGACTGAAACTCCAAATCAAAATTCCAAACTCCAAATTAAAGCTCCAAACTCAACACTAACAAAATATGCTTTAAATTTCATGATAACTAACAACAAAAACAAAAAGTAGAATTCCACAAAAATATCAGGTACTGCCATATAAGTTAAATTTTTCAGGATAGGTAAAAACTCAACAAAATGAAGAACTCAAAACTGACACTGGAGCGACGAACTAAAAAAAATGAAATTAACAGAGTCAGAGGAGCGACGAACTATCAAAACTAACTAACAAAGGAGCGACGATTCAAAACTAACAGAATTCCAAATCAAAACTAACTAACAAAAATCAACACTAACTAAGAACAATCAGCACTAACAAAATAGAAATCTGAACCTTTTGAACAAAACAGCAACGCGATCTGGAGACAGATGAGGTTGCAGTGAACAGAGAACGACGAACGGCCACAGAGGCAGTCAGGCAGAGGCGGCCGCAGGCCCGCAGCGAGCAGAGGAGCGATCTGGACTGGAGGCAGAGTGAGGCGGCCGCGCGTTTGTAGTGATTCGTGAATCTGAATCTGGAGAAGGGAGAGAGGAAGGCTGGAATAGAGAGGAAGAAAGAGAAAATTGAATTAGGTTTAGGTATTGTTGTAATTTTTGAGTTTTAACAAGGCCATTTTAGTCATTTTACCTATAATTTTTTTTTGGGTGGCCACGGCCACCCCCTGTCCCAACAAAGTTCCGCCAGTGTACGTGCACTAGTAGAAATGTTTTGAAGAGCTTATAAAAATAATTTAATGATATAATCATAAATTGTTTTTAGTTTATTTTGACGTGCATCCTAAGTTAGCTTCTATATACAGTTTACACAGAGTCTTAGGGTCTATTTGGTTGGAGGGGTTTGTGGGGTGGGGTGGGGAGAGAAATATTCAAAAATATGTTTTTGGTTCAATTTTGAAGAGAGAAGGCGAGTAAAATCCCTCCTAAACCTATTTTTGCTCTCCCTCCATTTTGTAGGATTTGGAGGGGAGGGGGATCAATATAACCTATAAACCATTTAATATCCCTCCTCTCCCCTCCAAACACAGAACCATTTAAAATCCTATCCACCCCCTCCTTCATTCTCACATCAGTTTATTTTTACATATGTAATGAATGTTTTTCAACATGCATATCCATATGCAATTAGTTGGTAGAACTAAGTCCTTATGATATAAGATGTCATATGATAAGCACTTATCAAATAAGCATTCACTCAATAGCACCCTTGATATGAATTAGAAAGGTTGGAATGGAAAATAAAGTTATGTAAGATTAAAGCTTGGTTGGAGATTTGAGAATAATTCAAAAGTTATGCTCTTGATTGGGAACTAATTGAGAATGTAATTAATTGAAGCAATAAAGTTAAGAGGATTCGAATTGAAAATAATTTAAAATAATTTTTCTTCTTCTTTTGATTAGATGTCATATAAACAAAGAGAACGAAAATGTAGAGAAGATTATGTTATTGCACATACATAAATATTCTCTTGAGTTAATGTTTCAAAAGAATGAGAATGCAATGTAAAATAATAAACTTTTTTTTTGCTTTTCATTTTTGTGTTATTGATTGTGGTGGAATTAAGGTTCGATGTTCCTCAATTATATTTCTCTCAGTTTCATACTAGATAGTATATCTTCACTCTTAATTTTCAAAATTCAGTCGCTTCATTTTTATCTGATCCCAACCATAATGTGGTGCGAACGTTTGCAATAAGGAAACCCATAAAGAATGGAATTGTGCCATTTGTGTATAAGTGTCCACATTGAATTAATGGTGTCTGGTTTACATGGTTAGTTCCTTTTTGTTAATTATATGAACCTATTTAACAAGCATACAAATGCATATCTGATCTATCAATCTAATCTGGACCTATATTGAAGTGCAGCCGGATTTGGTGCTCTTTACAGGCAAGTTTCACTGTTACTGCTTGTCAACCTATCACCCTAAGGTGATATTTCTTAAATACATTTTAGTGCCTTTGGTTCCTCATGGTCTATTCTAATTGGTGAGGAAATAACTGTTGCATGCCTTTGAAATTCTTAGCTGAATACCATGGCACTGTTCTGTTGCACATTTGAGTTCCTCATAACTGTTCACTATATACTGTCTCTTATACTCTATCAAAGATTTATTATGATTTTTTATTGTATCATTTCAACATCTTTTAATGTTTACGTCATTTTTCAACTATCCTGAATTGAGTTTTGTTAGGTGATTTTGGTGAGGAAAATGTTGAAGTCGTTCGGAGTGTTGCAAACATTGAATTTGCTAAAGCAGTTATATTAGGAAACCATGATTCCTGGTTTACTAAACAGTTTTCTGAAAGGTGAAGTTTACATGTTTGTTCTGGAATCATTTTGCTTCTGTGTGTTTAAATTTATGTGGTGGAAAGCTTTATGCTCTTAGCTTCTTCCAAAAGACCCAATATATTTTCATTTTCATATTCTTATTATAAAATGATAGGATACAACAACAATAAATTTACAATGTCAACAAGCAGACATCTTTTAAACATCCGCGTCTCCCCGTCTCCCCAAAATAAAATACCCACACACATACACGGAGACACACAGGTAGACAATCCCATCAATCCACTAATTTTGGATTCAAGTTTTGTCCATACGTTATTTACATTCTTCATTTGAAGTTTGTTTTCTGCCCTTCAAGTGTTAGTTGCAAGTGCTGATTTCTAGTCCAATTTTAGACTAACTCTTTGATTTAAATGTAGTGAGAAGGATAAAGTTCAGCTTCAGCTAGAATGGTAAGCTCTAAATATTTAATTCAGTTTAGGAATTTCTTCTCTGATTTATTAATGTTGCTTTGTGCATTTTAATTTCTTACCTTATGATTACAATCCTGATGCGTCGAAAAGGATTTTATTGTTATTGTTCTATGAGTACATTCCTGATGAAAGCCTATTTGTTCTCACAATCAATTGCTGATATGCATATATAATGCTATGGGCGAAGTAATCAGTTCATAAATTCATCAAAAGAAAATGGACCATTTATCCTAAATCCATGCCCATTGAAGGTTTGAAAGAGATTCTAAGATTCCTATGTTGACTTTTCAACTGCGCAAGAAATTTCTCTAGTGTAGAGAAGTTATCAATTCCTGAAGACGAAAGTTTTATTGCTTAAAAGGCTAATCGGCTTTCTCAATTTACTGAAAAGTTCACTTGTAATATTCTGTTTTTATAGAAATACTTGGAAAATTTAATGATAAATGAATGTATTACTGTAAATCTCAGCCTTGGCAAGGAGCACGTGGCTTATCAACGTTTAGATTTTCCTCTATTAAAAGTAAGCGTTGTTGGTGGACGGCCGTTTTCTTGTGGGGGTAAACCCTTATTCCGAAAAAAGCTGCTTTCAGCAAGGTGTGTATTATAAAAAAGCAGCAATTATAGACAATTTATTTCTCTAAGCGCTCAAATTTTACTTAATGTTTTGAGATTCCAACCTTTGCTTCTAATCCCAGCAAGAGAGTTCAGTCCACTTATTTGCTCTAACTCTAATTTTGTGATGTGGTCACTTGGAAAGAGCGTTGCTCAATTTTCCATCAGAGCCAGTTTCTTCAATATATTTTTCGACATAGAAAGCGCCTTTACAGATTTTCAAACGCTTTGTTTAAGCTTTTGAAACAAATTCTGAAGTCTGATTATAATGAAAATTGAATCTGAGTATCTTCTGAGAAATAATCTAATTATAATGAGTGAAATGGATTAGAGAATGTTAAAAAAGTTATTTTTATGATTGTAAACAAACAAAAAATAGTTTGTACTTAGCATAATAATCTCTAAAAGCAATCAATTTTTAATACAATATAAAATCACATTATTTTAATCTTAAATGAACGGACTCATAATGTTATCTATTTATGTTTTTAATGTATGTTTCATATCTAGCAGCCACCTTGAGTTACCTTCACATCCACTATTTTCACAAGGCATAAGCAACAGTACGATGGCCTTTTTACTTGTCAATAAGATAATGTTGTATGGTGTTTTACCATTACTGAAGTTGCCATTGTAGCTCAAAATTGATATATCAAATTTGAACTTTTTCTTAGATATGGAGTCAAAAACATGGATGGGAGTGCCAACAAAATCCAGAAAGCTGCTCTTGGTATACCGGAGGATCATTTTCTTATATTACTTGCACATAATGGACCCACAGGTGCAACACAGAATCTCTTCTCTGGCAGTGCTGGCTTGTCACCTCAAATGCCAAAATGATTCCTAATTTTCTTTTGTAGGCCTTGGTTCTGGTTTGAATGATATATGTGGAAAAGATTGGGAATTCGACAGTGATGGTGATCATGGTGACCCAGGTAATAATTAATATATATTACAAAGCTTGGATTGTTATTTAAAAATAAAAAATCTTATGGTTTTGGTGACTGGAAATCTTGTCATTGGTTGTGTATGTTCTTCTCGCATGTCGAATTATAGTGATTTGCCTGGCCATTTTCTGTTTTGGTGGACCTGTAGTCCTGTACCATTACCATAAGACGGAGATGATGCCAAGGTTGCAAAAATGGGATACTGATTTTAACCTAGTTTATTATGTACATATAACAGATCTAGCTGATGCAATATCCTTGCTAAAAGAGAACAATCAGGTATCGATTGCTTTGGTTGTGTTCGGTCACATGCACAAAGAGCTGGCACATGGCAATGGTTTTAGGAAAATGATTGTTGTTGGGGCCGACAACACCATATACTTGAATGGGGCCATTGTTCCAAGGGTCAAAAGGCTGAGTGATGATAACAAGAGAAGCTTAGACAATGAAGGTCATCATTCATCACTAGAGGCAAAGGGTACATCAAGAGCCTTTACTTTAGTTGAGCTTTCAGAAGGAAAGGTTACTAAGGTTGCAGAAAGTTGGGTATCAGTTGTTGAAGATAGGACCGTGTTAGAAGAAGAATATATATTATTTGAAGCCCATTAAGATTCCCATCTTATATGTTTCAGTTCCTGTTT
This sequence comes from Cicer arietinum, assembly GCF_000331145.2. Taxonomy (NCBI): domain Eukaryota; kingdom Viridiplantae; phylum Streptophyta; class Magnoliopsida; order Fabales; family Fabaceae; genus Cicer; species Cicer arietinum. The sequence continues at coordinate 1,300,572 of NC_021166.2, forward strand.
CAGTCACATGGTATGCGGTGTAGAATTAACATGTGCTTTAATACTAATTCTTTATCTTATATTTTGGTAATTCATATGTTCCTTTTAGCAGTTTTAGTTAGAGTTAAATCTAAAAAGCAGAGAAGATACCAATCTGTCTTGCTTATCTTTGCACATTTGGACTCATGTTGAATAAGGTGGGTGTGTATGTTCAGCATGTTCCATCTGTCGTCATTGTTCATATTCTTTTAACCTGGAATTGTCTCGTGTGGTGCCATTTTCTTATCCAACATTTTACTTTCGTTTGCAAGCACTGTGCATTGATTCTGCTGTTGATAGAGCATGTCTAGAGATCATTTTCACGTTTGCTTTTTTATGGACCCAATGACATTTGCAAATGGTTGGAGCTTGTGATCCAATCTGGTCCATGATTGAAATCCCCCCCACAACTTTGAAATCCAAAGTAATAAAGGCTAAAGAGGGCCATGACATTGAAGGCTGACCAAACTTGTAATTATTTTTTTTTCCTGGTGAACTTGCTGACTTGTAGTGATTTGATGCTGGCTGTTTCATCTGTTTTTGTTTTTTTTTGTTTTTTTTTTGTTGATAAATTACGGTAAATGATTCATTCAAAATCAAAGAAATGACCCATTTCCTTCTTCATAGACTTCTTTGATTAACCATGCAGTTAGCATATGACATGTTACACGAATACTACTACCATTCCTTTCCTTTGTCAACACTCAGCCTGAGCCAGTTGTTTGTCATGTATATATTGCATTAGCATAGCATCTCCCTTCACACTTTTTTAAAAGCCTGACATTTTATAAAGTGTTGAGTAATATTACTACTAGGCACTGAATTTTCTCTCTTGCCTTCAGAAAGTTTGTTGCACCGAATTCCAAGCGGTCTATGGGCATACTTTTGACCCATTATGTTCCTTTACAGCCATTTGATAACAGAAAAAAGTGAAAGGGAAAAAACTTTTATTCCCAAGCTCTTCCCTTGGTAACCATTGAGTATTGACAGTGATTTTTTTTTTCCTGACCGTGCTAAAATTGCTAGTAATGACTTCAGTGTAAAAATTTGGAGCACCATTTTATAATTGAATGGTGAATGCATGTGACAACAAATGCCAAATGCCCCCACACTGCCGGCCATACTCTAGTGTCCATACATATTTGATAGAGAACTTTGATTCATCGATCTAATTCCTATTTCTCTAGCATGTTTGGGAGAGAGTTTGAGCTTCCCAAAATTCCTTTACATGGGGCAGACACAATTTTGTCGTGTTTATCAATTTGAAACAAACTTCAAATTGATCACAATTGATGTTTGCTTTCCCACACTCAGTCTCATATCATCAATTAGAGCTAGGGTCTATTTTTTCAATAGAAGATAGGATCAATTATTCCTTCATTTATTAGGATTCCTATACTTTTCTATCCCATAGATTGGTATATTAAATATGTTGTTGAGAAGTATAGTAGAGCAAAAAAGTTATTTGGAATTTATTCAATGAATAAAAATTAATTACAATGAATATATAATACACCTTATTTATATATATAATACACTTTATTTATAGTGATCGCCACCAAGTTAGCTAACAAATTTTAACTACCTTATAGTTAATGCTAATTAATTTATAACTACTTATAACCAACTTTTTACAATATGTGATATCTCTTGCTCCCACCAACCATGTTTTCCTGGTTCATACTATAAAGCCAACATTTTAGTCTATCAACGGTTTCTATATTTTAGTATAAGTGATTTATGTACAATGAGGTTCTTTTTGTGACCATTTACCGTCAGCTGCTTTTGAGTCTTGATCATTTACTATAAGCTTATTATTACTTAATTTCAAATTTTCAATTTAATTATTATCTTTTATACAAATTTTTAATTATTTTATTTCTTTGTTAATTTCATTGAATGTAGACAAATATAAATTATTTTGTAAATATTTATTAATTCTAAAAGTTTTTCTTATTTTGAACTATAGCGTTATCCTCTCACCTTAAGTTTTTATTAAATATTTTTATATTATTTGTGAAAATATTTATATTATTTGTTTATCAACGTGTTATCTAATTATTCTACAATTTTGTTTTGTATGTGACAAAAAACAACCATTTGCTATAAACTTGAAACAATAATATAAATTGTTAAAAAAAAATATTTGTTATCTAAAAACTATAATATAAATTGTTAACAACCATTTGCAACAAACCACAATTTTTTATATTATTTTTTCAACTTTATTCTTTATTGTAATCAAAAGAGAAACTAGTTCTCTATCATATCTATATATTTCTTCAAAAAAAAACTCTTGGTTATATAAAGATAAAAAGATAAACTAGTTATGTAAATAAATATGATTAGTTAAATACAAGGGAACACGGGCTTAGGCCCTCTTCTTTTACCAAAAAAAAAAAATAATACAAGGGAACAACTAATTATTTTAGAATCAACTTTCAACATAATAAATTCCTTTATTTAGTTAAAAAAAAGTTAAAAATTCCTGCTTCTTTTTTTTACCAGGAACATAAACTCCGGTTAATATACTAGTGTTTTGTGTAAATTGTAACACATTCGTAACAATACTTTTATACTGAACTTTTTTTGACATTAAACAATACTACTGTTATTCAAATAATTTTGATTTTCTTAAAAAGAAACAGATGAACACGTGGCCTCTCTCTGAGCTCTGACATTTTGGACCCTCATCAGTTTTGCTTCTTTTCTTTCTACGAACATTTTCTGCAACCTTTGACCGAACATGTACCGTCTAGTTATCCTAAGAATCATTATTTTTTGAGATAAATAATAAAAAGGAGAAAAATATGAAAGAACTAGAGAAAAATAAGAGATTTTGTAATTTGATAACTTGATACAAATATAACAAGTCAACATTTTTAGCATTTAATATTGTAAATGTTGAACAATTTCAGTTTTTAAAATTTCTGAAATATTAATTTAGTTACTTAATTTTTTTTCAAAAATATCAGTCAAATGAATTGCTTTTGTAAATTACCATCATAGTTTAAATTTTTTTATGAAAGTCTTGATACAACATTACATGACTAGATGAGATTTTTTTTTGGAAGAGACTAAATGATTATTTACAGTAATATTTAGGTCTTTTATATATTTTGATAAATACTTTTTAAGATATCTCGGTATAGAAAAACTAAGGTTACTGATATTTTTAAATTATTTTAAAATAATAATTTTACATTCGTTGCACAAATCTATTTTTTCAATTTTGATTGGACTCTTTCCTAGTTATGCTAGGCAACAATAAAAATAACATTTATACTTTTACAAAGTTTTCCTATCATAAGGAAGTCCAGAGTTTTATTCATTCATTAAAAGAACTTTAATCTATATTAAATAATTTAAAATAACAAGCACTTCTTTTGATAAAATCATAGATTTTTTTTTAAACTAGTTGTTAATATTTTATTTTTAAAGTTAATATCAAATTCTATAATTTTTAATATACCTATATCATATTTTATTATTTTGTAAATTTTATATGAATAATTAAATATATTATTATTTTTATTTGTGAATTTTTAACTCAATTTATATTCATATTTCTTTTAGTCATTGATAATTTTATTAAAAAAAGTCTGACAACAAAACAAAAATCATGATAAATACAAGACGGAGTTTCTTCGATCCACGTATAATTTGATATTTAACTAAATGATAAACAATTTAGTTGGTCTCACATTTAACTTGTAAAAAATTTAAACTATATAAAAGTAAATATTAAAATTAATACAATCTTCAATAATAGAAACAAATCGTTTAAGAAGATATTTTTTAGCAACTTCTAAACCCTTATGCATATTTAAAGCTTTTAATAAATTTGAATCTGGTAATCAAATGATTTGCCACCAGTTAATGACAATTATTATACCATCAACATCTCTCACCACAACACCAATATCCTAATACTCCATTTATAACAACACCTAAATGGAGTGTTCAACTAACATCATGTATAAACAAACTGAGACTTTCATTTAGCGCATCTAACAATACTGCATTAGCACTATTAAAATTAATAATAAACTTGGAACAATAATAATCATATTAACGTGAATTCCCCTTAAAACATTATTTTTATTTATAATTCTCTTATATTTTATAACACAAGACCAATACACATAAAATACATTCTCATTTGCATCAATAATATTTTTTTTTATACTATTTGTGAAATGATACAAATTAGATATGCTTTGACCAATAATACTCTATAAAAAAGATGTGAAATTGTCTCCTCCACAAAAAATAGACAAGTAGCAAAACATGATAGTGTTGAATATTAATTTATCATTTTTATTAGTTAATTAAAGATTAAATAGAGACAATATTATCATGTGTTGTATTATATTTTGTTAATGAAATAGAGAATTGAAGAGGTGAGAGAAGGAAGAAAGGGGGAAAAGGAAAGGAAAGAAAAGAAAAGAAAGATGAATGGTGAGATGGTTACATTCCAGCTCACCCGCTTAGTTCGGATCCATTTTCTTCCTTCCCTTTCCTCACAAACCAAACCACTGTTATCTTTCTACCTTCCCAACTAAATTATAATAAAAAATACTAATCATTGTTTTATTTTTATTTTTATTTTTCTATAAAAATTGACGAACATGATAAGAAAAACCCAGAAATTTGTAACTTCACCCCAAAAATTCGTTTCATTCCATCCATGCTGAAACAAAAAAACACGAACTTGTTCTTCCATTCCTGAAATCACTGGATTCATTGTAATAATTAAATGGGTAATGTAACGGGAACAGTGGCCGCGAAATTCGCGTTTTTCCCGCCAGAACCACCCACATACGAGGTTTTTAGGGCGAACGACGGAGTTATGGTATTCTCCGGCACCGCCGATAAAAATGTCGACGTTCATATTCTAGACACGAAAGGCGGTAACAAGATCGTTGCGACTTTCTGGAAACACCCTTTTGCGAGGTTTACTATTTTGTACTCTCATGGTAATGCCGCTGATTTAGGTCAAATGGTTGATCTCTTCATTGAGCTTAGAGCTCATCTTCGCGTCAATATCGTCAGGTTTTCATTTCCCTTTTCGTTTTTCTGTGCAAAATTTTGGCTTTGTTTAATTTCATACATTTATTTTACTTTGTTACCCTTTTTCTCCTTATTTTTGCATGGTTAATTTATGTATGGAATAAGGACAAAATCTTTTCATGCTTTTTTATTTTATTTTATTCGTTAGTGTTTTTTTTTTTACTTTGTATGTAAACTCATGCAGAATATTGGCTTCACTTACATGTTCTTCCATTTTTGTGTTTTTTTGTGATGTCTGTTTTAGTGTATGTTTGGAATTACGGTGAGTTCGGCAAAATTATGGTAGCACTGTGATTTGGTTGAAGTTTTAGTGTATGTTTGGTTTTGAATGAATTGATTTTACTTAAAAAGTGAGTTGAATGTAAAAATGGTTTATGTTTGAATACATTTACGTAAAAGTTAGTTGAAAAAGTTATTTTTAGGCTCAAACTATAAATCCTAACTTCAACTTAGAATCAATTCTAGAGACAAAACAGTTCTACTCTTGAGTAAACAAACACATCCAAATCAATTTTACACCTCTAGAATCATTTCTAGCTGCTCCAAACGGGAAGCCAATCATAAAGTCACAGTGACAGACTTTGGTTATATCAAACTCACTGTTAATCCAAACATGATTTATTGGATCGCTGTGTTATGTTTTTGCAGTTATGACTATTCTGGATATGGACGTTCTACAGGTAAGGTAAGTAACTTATGAGATATCTTTTTACCTCTTTTTTGTTTCTTGTTGTTTTCAAATAAAATTATTCATTTCAATTATATGCTGAGGTTTTGGAGTGTATATGCCTTGAGGAAATTATACAGTAACCCAGATTATCACGGCTCATATTCGTTGATAAGTGGGTAGAGGCTCGGGCGTAGCAAATCCGAACATCTGCCCTTTGTGCTTGGCTGTTTTGTACTTTGCAACCGTAAGTAATTGCACAGTTGAAAAACTACAACAGTCACTTTGTTGTTGGAGATGTAGGCACAAGCACAAAGGGCAGATGCTTGGTTTCCTTAGAGATGGGTTTCATATTCTAACAGAAATTATATGTGTAACCAAGATTATCAAATTTTTGTTTTAATTCTGTTTTTATCCAAGCCAGTCTAACGGATGTCTTTGTGTATGATTTATATCTATTCTCTCCAACTGTGATAGCCATCTGAGTTCAACACGTATTACGACATAGAGGCTGTATATAATTTATTGAAGAATGAATATGGGTTTAAGCAAGAAGATTTGATTTTGTATGGTCAATCGGTTGGAAGTGGGCCGACACTACACTTGGCTTCTAAATTGCAGAAGTTGAGAGGTGTTGTAATTCACAGTGGTATTCTTTCAGGATTAAGGGTTTTGTATCCTGTCAAGGTGACATTTTTCTTTGACATATACAAAGTAAGTTTTAACTTGCAACTCTTACTCTGCCTTAATCTTTAGCACTGAATTTAATTTGTAGTAACAAAAGTTTCTTTTACCATTTCAGAATTTAGACAAAATTCGGTATGTCAACTGTCCTGTGTTTGTTATACATGTAAGTATGTCTTTCCATCTATGTATGTAATCAGTTTATGCAATTCTGTTTCCTTTTCTGCTTATAGTTGATCCACCGAATTTTTTTTTAGGATTTTGACGTGATGTGATTTTTCTGTAATTTCATGTTTAGTTTGATTGCGAGTTGTATTGTTGTTGCATAATATTTTTCTACCTGTTTACTAAATTTTTTTGGATTATGTTAACAAGAAGGTTAAGAATTCAATTTAATATTTTTTTCCAGTCCTAGCTGTCTGTCTAATGTTTCAGAATATGAATATTTTTTCCACCCGACCAATGAAGGTGCTACTTTATGAAATTCTGAAATTGATATCATTTGTTATGTCTTGAAGCTGAACATAATCATCGGAGAGATTTCAGAATATCAAAGCTTTTTGTTGTTGCCAACCTGTTGCCTAGTTTATGAGATATGATCAAACAACATATAGCATAGTAGTTATTGTTGTAAATGGAGCCAAATTTGAGGATTAAAATCAAATGATGGTTTTCTTTAAGTGTTGTATTGCATAGTACTATCGATTTCAGAAAAATATAAACTGGAGTATTTGGCCTTTTTTATTATGCTTATAAGTTATAATAATAATAGTTTTGTTTCTGGTAATGGATTATTTACAGGGAACAGAGGATGATATTGTTGATTGGTCTCATGGAAAGCGATTGTGGGAACTCTCAAAGGAAAAATATGATCCATTGTGGGTTAAGGGTGGAGGTCATTGCAACCTTGAAACTTTCCCTGAGTACATCAAGTACTTGCGCAAGTTTATTAATGCGATGGAGAAACTCTCGATCACTTGCCAGACAAACAAACAACTCACTCAAAATCCCAGTATTACTGAATCCAGACATAACAGATGCTTAAGATTTGGTAGAAAATAGGTTTCAATATTTTTAAGTTTTTGAATGTAAGAAATCAGAATCAGTGTTTTATTGAAGTTTAAGCTCAACAGCACTCGTCCCCGTGTTAGTTATGTTTGGATTGGTGGAATAGAGTAAAAAGGAAAACAATCTGGTTTGATTGTAAAAACTGGATGCTGTGTCATTTCATTTCACACTATGTCACCAATCCAAACATACTTTAGTGCTGTTTATTAGGATTAAAGGATGTCTAAGACCCCACCAAAAAATGTGATGGTGTCTGTGATCCAAATCCTTTTGAGATAGTGATAGCCTTATTTAGGTGGAGAACTCCTGAGTGGTGTTTGCCTGGTTAATTATAGTGTACTTGATTTAGAATTTTGGTAAATTTGTTGTGTATGTATAGGTTTATCATCATTTTTGGTAGGGAAAAAAAATATTTGTCCTATATGGCTTCATGGAATTTATATAGATAACGTGGGCATCTAGTAACTTATAATAAAGGTGTATCAACATCTTATAATTACTAAGTACTAAACCAATTTTGTGGAAAAAAAGTACCAAACCCGTCAACAATGCTGTAACTTGTAATCCAAGGCCGTAGTTAACGGTGTCACTTTTTTTTTTTTTTTTTTTTTTTTTTTTTTTACTTATAATAAAGGTGTATCAACATCTTATAATTACTAAGTACTAAACCAATTTTGTGGAAAAAAAGTACCAAACCCGTCAACAATGCTGTAACTTGTAATCCAAGGCCGTAGTTAACGGTGTCACTTTTTTTTTTTTTTTTTTTTTTTTTTTTTTTTTTTTTTTTTTTTTTTTTTTTTTTTTTTTTTTTTTTTTTTTTTTTTTTTTTTTTTTTTTTTTTTTTTTTTTTTTTTTTTTTTTTTTTTTTTTTTTTTTTTTTTTTTTTTTTTTTTTTTTTTTTTTTTTTTTTTTTTTTTTTTTTTTTTTGAAATCATTGACATGTTCACAATGCACTGTTAAATTTGAAGATATAGATTATGTGAAGTTCACTAGATTAGGTTATAGCATGGAATCCAAATCCTACTCCTACATTCTTAAAAACTTTCAAAATCTATTTTTTACTTTAACCTTCTCTTCCGGATTAATCAGACGGGATTATTGGATCTGAAGATGTAAATATTAATTTATAATTTTTTAATTATTTTTACATTTCTAAATTGGTTAATATAAAGATGTAAAATGTTATGTAAATATTTTTTATCCTTTCGAACTAATTCGAATGAGTACAAAAATTCTAAAAAGAAATTCAAGTTAGTATTTATAAATCCGAATTAATCAATCTAAATAAATCTCATTCAAATTGTTTAATCCAAAAAAAAAATATTATATTTTAGGAGGCTTTTAAAAAATGTACTAAAGTAACATGAGAAATCTCCAAACTTGAAAAAGAACTTCATGAATGGTAAGAAGCAAAGCCCACAAGGAAAATTAGACATAACTCGATGCACTGAACTGCAGTATTGATTGTACAATTATGGTTGTAAAACTTCTGTTGGGATTTTTATTTGGTAACGTTCGTTACATTTTACAAATACAACGCTTGCACGTTACTAAGATCTTTTTATTTATAAGGAAATGAATTTTCATGGTTTATATATAAGATTTAATTTACGATACGTAAAAGTTTTTTAACTTTTATTATAACTACATGAAAAATCATACAACTATGAATATATAAGAGTTACTTGGCCAATTGCCCTGATAAGTGACAAGAAATTACACGGTGCATAGTAATTATAGGTATATAGCCCTGGGAAGCGATTACTTTGATAGACATTACATCTCAAATTATTCGTTACTCGTGTACTATACTATACTACATAGTACATACTATATAGTATATAGCTTCCCAACATGTCACTGCCATCCTGTTCATTATCATGCCAAAACGTTACTCACCCTATATCACGGTTCTATGGTACAAGTACAACTAAAACTTCAACCATGCTTCAATCATCAACGCCAAATTGTTCACTTAGTGATTCAACTGACACCGATAATTTTAACGAATTAAAAGATTTATATGTTATAAAAAATTGATTTTTTATTCAATAATTTAATAATTATTCTTTAGATTTTTAAAACTACATAAATTAATTTCGTGTTTAGTTATCGTAATGTTTAATTATTTAAAGAAAACATATATTAAAAATATTTTTTATGAAAAATTATTTTAAAGGAAAATAGTTTCTTATTTGAAATATACTTCAATTTCCAGTAAAAAAAGTAAACCCGAATTTCATCAATAAATTTTTGGACAAATAAACACAATCGTGGTTTTAATAACATATTTGTTTTAATATATAGGACTCAATTAGAACTTTGCAGTTAAGAAAGTTATTGTCGTGTAAGAGAAATGATTTATTTTAATCTTTAAATAAAAATCAGACATGTCTATTGTAACCACTGAACCATTATGAAAAGAAAACTCAAACAAAATTTAGATATCCATAATATGATCCCTATGTATATTAATTTTGTTTTTGAGAGTAGAGGGAAGTGAGTGAATGAGAAGTCGAAACGTGGTGAGATCTATGTTTAGGAAGATTCAATGTTGGATGCTAAAAAGTGGGGCCTATCTGGGTGTGTCTCGTTATCTATTCCTCATACAGTGTATAATAGTAACACGAGAGAAGGGTGTTCAGTGTTTTTGTACATTTTAACATACTTAGTGTGTAGTGTAGTGGATGTGAAGTCATCAAGGGTGGGTATGAATAAGAGTATCCCACGTGTTCATTCAAAACATTGAATATACGGCTCATTTTGCTATACATGTGTAAGTGTATATATAAATGAATTGAATTTTCTTTTTATGGTTTGTCATTGATTTTTTTAAATGAAATTACTATACAAAATAATAAATATCAAAACCGTTAAGATTCATGGTTGAACTCAATAAAGAAAAAAATAATTAAAAAGAGAAATAAATTTTTAAATAATTATTTTGAAGAATTATTATACAATTAGAGTATGATGTAATTTTATATAGTGTTATTAATGTAATTAATCCAACAAATTTCATCTAATTATAAGAATTTTAACTACCTCTAATAGTCTCTGCAAGTTGGAAGTATGTAACAACATTTCAAACTTAGTAAGAACGATACAAAAAAAAGAAAAATACAATGAAACTAATAAAAGAAAATTATAAGAAAAAGAATACAAGTCGTAATCACATCAACTAAACAACAAAATTCATATAGAAAATGGTAGCAGCCAAAGTGCATAACTCATAACGAAGTGTTCGGCCTACTTTGGGCTAACTTAAAAAATCTTTCGGTGTCTCCACGACACTCACTCAAATATAGAATCAAGAATTTTAATATTTGATCTTTAAATGTCAATTTTGACTAACAAAGTTTAACGATAATATGATGGAAACACAAAAGATAATGAGAAATGTCTAATATCATAGAGTAAAAGAACAAAGAAAATGATAATTGTTTTACTACTATATGATAGAAGCACAAAGAGAAAACCAACAATGGTTAAAAAGAATGAAAATATAGTGAAATATATCACTAAAGGAGAATGACTAATCAACAATGAAACTTTCAAATAATCATATCATAAATCACAAAAAATCTTCAATCTTGAATCTACAAATATTATACAATCAAGTTGAGAAGGGATGAAGAATCACAAATGTGGATTCAAAATGTAGAATAAAGGATAAAGAAAATTTGAAAAAATAATATAGCGAATAATTATTATTGTTCTGATACCATGTTAAGAATCATAATTGAATTCAAGAAAAAGATAAATAATTAAATAGAGAAATAAAACTTGAAATGATTATTTTAAATAATTGTTATACAATTAGAGTACGATGTCCTTTTATATAGTGTTATTAATATAACTAACCTAACAAATTCCACCTAATTGTAAGTATTTTTAACTATTTCTAATAATAACCAACATCTTAACTATATTAATAATCCACTATCATCATTCATTTGCGTTTTGTGGTATACTAAGAATAGATATTAGAAAAATGAAGAATAGAAATAGTTAGGGGATAAACCAAGCCAAAAACTTGTTTAAAGTTTAAACAAATAGTGAAGACCGGTCCAACATGTGATGAAGTCTAAAGCGAAACTACTTGACAATGTCTTTTCAAAAGTTAATAAATAAATTATTAATATTTTAGTTAATAACTATAAAAAATTTCTCCAATGTGACATTTTCTCTCTACTGCAACATCAATGACTCATGTAAAATTTTTCATCTTTTAATTGAAGAATAAAATCGTGTGTATACGTTATACCACTCCAATAACTCATGTTAGCAATATGTTCATTACTTGTCTCATGATTTCTCATTTTATAACTATTATTTCTCATATGAGCAATGTGCTCACTTCTTATCTTATGATTTGTCAATTTATAACTAATATTTCTTTCATTCTTATTATATTCGTTAACTAATTTAATTGTATTAAATAATTTACAACAAAAATAAAATATTTTATTTAAATAAAAAAAATTTGAGACCTTATTATTTAATAAATACAAATTATTTTGTAGAGACATACAACACTTGCTTTAATAGCTTTACCAAATAATTAAAAAGCCTCACTCTATTAAACTAAAAATCAATAGACAGGAAAAAAGCAACTTAATAATTGCAAGTTCATACATAATTAGAATTATCGGCTTAACTTACATTTTTTAACATGTTTCTTCTTGACATGTCTACTTTCATTTATAGTCTAAAAATACAAAGAAGTTACATTCAAAATAAAATATAAAAAAACTAGAGATAAGGTTGTAATATATATGATCCTTTTTTGTTCGACAAAATTGCCTTTCAAAATTTCTCTATAATCAAATTTAAACGGGAAAAGGAGTACATGATTTAAGGAAAATAAATTATTTATTTCATGAATGATTTATTTATAAAAAAACAAGATTTACCTTCAATTTGATTAGAAAAAATTTACTTTCAATAAAAAATAAGTATAAAAATTGAAAAAATGTTCGAAGAACACTTGTTAAGAATTTCAATATAAAATAAAAAAAATTTAAAATTATGTAATAAAAGTAAAATTTTTTGTTTAAATTTTTTTTCTGTCTAAATTTTTTTTTATCTCATTTATTCTATTTTATTTATATCTGACAAAAGAAATTATATCACAAAAGTATTGAAAATTAAAAGACCAAAAAAACTATATCACAAAAGTATCGAAAATTAATAGGGTACCTAAATATGGCAAGTGGAATGCAAATAATACAAAATCTCATAGAATCTCCTAGAATTAGTAATTTTGGGGAATCAACAAGTCATACATAATGAGTGAGAAATTTTTGATAATTATTACATAAGCAAATAAGTACAATTAATGTCCATAAAAACCTCAATAAAGTCCATAAAAGTATTTAGCATTGAACATTGTAACCTGTGAAGCACAATTATCACTTATAATTGGTGTGATTGAGTAACTGCTTTTGGTACTAACACTAATAAGTACTATACAAAAACAATGAATTATAAATAAAATAGGAAAGACCTAAAATAAAGTTTGGTTATTGTCACACCACAATATTAAAGACAAAAACCTTTTTATTTTTTTTGTGTTGGAAGAAAAATAGCAGTGCAAATATTTGTGTTTAGTCTCTAGTCTTTTCTTGAGTTTTTGAATGCTTCTTAGGCATTGTTTGTCTGTTAAGGTGAAACAGGCTCTGAAAACAATGTGTGTGTAATCAAGTTTGAAGCTTTTTTTATCTCTGATCACTGCTTGGCATTTTAATCTTGTTCGTGATGACAGCAGAGGGCCGTTTGGTGGGTGAAGAGGTTTCCGGAGACGATTTTCCGGCCGGTATGCGTGTTCTTGCTGTTGATGACGACAAAACTTGTCTCAAATTGTTGGAGAATTTGCTTCGCAAATGCAACTATCATGGTTTGTTGTCTTTCTTTTACATTCACTCAATTCCATTGATGGTTTTTGTATGCTTCCCCTTATTATTCTCCTTCCATGCAATCGACTCATTTTCAAATAGTAATTGGAAGTATCTTTGATACTTTTAGAACTTTTTTTATAGCCAAATATTAGTAGTCACCAAATAATGATTATGGTAGTTTTCAGGAAGCCTTCATTTTAAATTTCTATGACTGAATCTGTTGTCTGATTCTTGGTTGTTGCAGTTACTACAACAACAGAGTCAGTGAAGGCGCTAGAAATGTTGAGGGAAAACAGAAATATGTTTGACCTTGTTATTAGTGATGTAAATATGCCAGACATGGATGGATTTAAGCTCCTTGAGCAAGTTGGACTTGAAATGGACCTACCTGTAATCAGTAAGCCCAAACACCTTTGTCTTAGTGCATGTTTGGTATTATGGTGGTATTATGGTGAGTTTGTCAGAATCACGTGAGTCACCACGATTTTAAAAAGTTACAAGTTGCATCTTTTGTAGAATCATAGTGGCTAACTGATTGTGATACCAAACATACACTTGCAGTTATATGTTATATGTTTTCAGCTAAATTTCACGTCTTTTTTAAAGAGTATCTTGAACTGAATGAATTTTTTTCCAAAATCACTTACCTTAAACTCGTGGTTTGTGTGTGTGTGTGTGTGTGCGCGCGTTTTTTTTTGTGTGTGTGATGTAGTGCTGTCGGGAAATGGTGATAAAGAGAGGGTGATGAAAGGCGTGATACATGGCGCTTGCGACTATCTGATGAAACCTATCCGAATCGAAGAGCTGCAGAACATATGGCAACATGTAGTGAGAAAGAAGATTGATTGCAAGGATCATAATAAGGGTACAAATACTAACGAGGATAAAATCTGCAATATGGCTGGGGTGTGTAGTCAAGACATCACATCTGAAAATATTGATAACAAGAACAAAATGTTGAGACAAAAAAGGAAGGAACAAAGTGACGAAGAAGATGATGAAGAAGAAGATAATGATGAAGAGAATGGAGAGGAACCCTCAACTCGGAAGAAGCCTCGTTTCGTTTGGGATGCTGAGTTGCATAGAAAATTTCTTGATGCTGTTAATCAACTGGGCCTTGACAGTGAGTTTATGTGACAGTGGTTTTTTTTTACTTGACTTGAGAACATGGAAACTGAATATGACCATTTGATACTTAAATATGGATATTACTGTTCCTAATATGTAGTTTCTTCAACTTTTATTGCAGAGGCTTTTCCTAAGAAAATACTTGACTTGATGAATGTTGAAGGGCTTACAAGGGAAAATGTAGCAAGTCATCTGCAGGTGCAAATTCTAATCTAACTTCCCCTTCTGGCTAGTTTATGGCTAAAGTATTTGATCACCACTTTTGGCAAATGTGGTCAAAGTTAAAGTGGATAATTTGCTTTAAACTTGTGTTTTCAGACAAATATTGGTGTGAAAATATCTTAGATCAGTTGTTCATTGAACTTTCAACAAGCTAATTTATAATATATAAGTATGCATAAAGAATGAATGACTCAATACTAGAATTTGTTGATAAGGTGCCAAGCTCGGTGATAAGAGTTCTAATTTGTAAGGTCAAGGGAA
>NC_021166.2:1315951-1366433 GCF_000331145.2 Cicer arietinum
AAGAGTTCAAATTCTTTCGGAAATGGTTATTAAATGGTCATCAATGTCACTTTAATTTATAATAATTGTGCCATGATAACTGCATATAAGCTCGTTTTCGTTTTGGATTGCAGAAATACAGACTTAGTCTCAAAAGGCCAGCTAAACAAGCTAGAATTGATGGTACATTGGGTACTACTGATCCTTACCTGCAAATGGGTTCATTAGGTGGATATGGAGATTTTTGTACCTTGTCAGGATCAAGAAGAATCTTAAGCAGCACACTACCATCATATGCATCTAGTGAAATATTTTGTCGGTCGAACGCCTCATCACTGTTGAACTCTAGAGGAATTAGTTCTTCTACACTGGTCCCTCCACTCCAGTCTCAAAACATTAATGCTCTCAAGCTGCCTATGTTTTCTGCTTACGAAAACTCGAGTTTCTTACAGCGTATTCGAGCATCAACGGAGATTAACCATTTTCAGCAGAACAATTATCCAACTGGCAATATGAAGTTAAGTCCAATTGATGATTCAAGTGCATTTGCAGTTTCATCTAGCCTCTCAGACATCATCAGAGCTACTACTATTAACAATGCAAATAGTTATCTGTCTTGCTTCTCAAGTAATCACCTACAAACACATAATTCAGGAGCATTTATGAATCACTCTTCTGTTGGAGGTGCTGCTGTGAAATCAGAATCTTTTAACCCCGGCACAAGTGGTTCCTCGAATTCATTTGATTATAGTCGGATTAAGGAAAGCTTGCAGAATGCAGCTCAGTTATCTAACTTTGCTTCCAATTCTTCTCCATTGAGTGAGGATTTTAACAATGATCAACTGTCTCAAAATAGCTTAAAGTTTTCCTCTCACGGTTCTCATTTTCAGAAAAGTCCAATTGATTTTTCTTCCTCGCGTGTTGTTGCGGTTCCTTTGGAGGAAACTATGCCATGTCAAGAAGGCTTACTTGGGAATGTCGTAAAGGCTTCATGTTACACACAGCATCAAAACATGAGTTCTACCTTCAATACCTTAAATTCTCTAGCTTCTCCTAATGAAGACACTCAGTTGCCTGAAGTTGAGAATTTATATTCAGATGCTAGAATTGAATCAAATGATGATTGCTTTTTGCAGCATATGATTTCTCTAGAAGGATTCGTTCAGAATAATTGTGTTTCATTGGATGACATAATAAGCGAAACAGTTAAAAAGGTATAATAAAAATATTTGTTTGAATATGGTTCTGGTTTTGATCTGAAATTAAGCATCTTATCAGTTCTTTTAAGAGTAAAATGTCATGAAAATCTGTTTATGATGTAGGACCAAAATGAGACGAAATCGATAGACCGAGAAAAGGAATTTGATGCTTGCAAAGTTGGACCAAAATGAGTCGTTTCATCTAGTTTAACCTCCAGTTTGCATCTACGTTAAGATTTTGTTTCTCACATGCCAAGGTTCTTTGGACGTGAATTTGTAGAAGCTGCAAATCGTTCGTAGCTTGTTGATGGTCGAATCAAATGTCCGAAACAATTTGGCCGTGGTTCCAAACATAGTTTCTTTAGCAGGAATAGTATGTGCTAGCTGTCAAACTTCTCAACCTTTTTTTGTTTATTATTATCTCTATGTTTATACTTTATATATAAAATATTTTCTCTGGCATTGGGTTTCCCCTCTCTCTCTCTCCCCACATACTAGTATTAATGATTTATGATTGATTCTTTAAAATTACTTATTTTTTACAATGAAAGTGTGACAAGTTTGAAATGGTTTATATTACTTTTGAATTAGATTATCGCCAATTTGCTAACTTCTAAATCAATTAATATTTTAAATCCCTCATAAGGCAAAGATGAATAATAATGAAAACCTTTCTATCTCACATATGCACTATCATTTCTTTAGTTTGTGCCTAAAAAAACAGCCATATGTAACATTTGTAATTTGAAGACAACAAAGATGTTCTACGTTTTCATGGGCAAATTAGCCACAAGTACCATGAAAATTCTATTCTCTTGAACTACTTTATGATGGACTAATCCTGCTATGTATTTCAACCTATCAATTGTTTAGGTAAACAAATTATGGTTATATAGTTATCAAATAGTTATCTTGTGCAGTTAATATTTGTTTCATCAGAAATTCAGGCAAAACAAAATGTTTCATCAGAAAGAAAAAAAAAAAACAGACTTGACTGAGAATGTATATTATGGCCTCAGCATTGATTATTCCCTAATGGCATGACAAGGGCAATAGCTCAAATGCGTCGCTCACTCTTCCTATGCAACAATTCTAAGAATCGTCAAAGCATATGTTTGGAACTATGGTGGATTTGCCATTTCTCGTGCCTCAAGGATATTCACTGCACAAGGTACCGTTAAGGAATGTGCACTGCAGACGTGGCATCAAACACGCACTACTGCATCTCACTAATTAACAGTGTCCCATTATAATTTCTTCAAAACGATTCAAATAACTGATGTCCAGTACATGATAAAACTATCTTTCCCGGTAGAAATGTTATAGGGATAGAAGAAATAAGTTTTTAACAATACCACGTTTCAAGTATTTGATTTTATTTCAACTTTGGAAGCACCTTGATTTCTTCCTGTACTATAATCACCAAAAAATAGAGCTCCAATGAACAAATGGAATCCTTCATATGAACTCTCTTTCATACTCAATTGTTAGCGATACAAACTAAGGCACAGATTTTTTCATGTTACACCTAGATTATATTGCTTTCATATGGTTGATATGACAGGTGATTTAGTTTTACTGGCCTTGATACAGATTTAGATTCCTTGGTGTTGACAAAACACAGACATAGTCACCCAGCCAGTGAATTAACTTCATATTTTACTAACCATTGTTCTCTGAAATCAAAGACTGCATGAAGCTCAACTGTATAAAATTCAGTGATTAGATGACGTCTTGTTCCTTTGACAGTGGAGAATCTGTATCTGAGTTGTGAGGTGGTGAGTCTCGAAATGTTAGGTAGAGATTTCATAAGCAACAACTGTTGCATCTCTTACAACTTAACATTGTTTTTCGGGTTGGTGTCTGTTGAAGGTGCTACAGGGTCCAATGCACCTTCCGTGTGTTTGAAAGCCAGATAAAACACACTCTTAGTTTGCAGTGGATTACTATAATATACTCCTCAGTTTCATGGGTAAGGATGTTCTAGTTCTAGATAGAAATGGATTCTCTCTGGTTAAAAAATATGACATAGTCATTGCAGTCAGTCAATTAGTACTATTGGATGAAGATCAAACAACTCACCTTATGAGTTGCTTTTCCAATCCAATTTACCGCACTAAATACTTATCCAAGTGTTCCCACAACATGGTTAAGATTCATATCGTGAATTGGAATAACTATTTTCCAATTGTGCATTGAATCTCATTATGAATGGCAAAATATATTATTAATAAGAATATAGTTTTTTATGTAAAACTAGTGACATTGCTAATTCATAAGTTGATATACCATATTCAAACCTCAAAATAATTTAAGAAAAAAAATTAAAATTTTGGCACCATTCTACATTTTCTGATAAAAGCACTAGGCATCAATGTACAGTTGTACACTTAATCGGTGGAAACATAAACATACATACTAAAAAATAAAATGCAATAAACAAAAGGGCACACTGTAATGTTATAAATACAAAATAATAAGATTAAGAACTTATCTATTGAGCAGCACTACCCTGGGCCTGTTCTTCAAGATTCTTAATATGTGCCTTAAGAACCATAACAAGTTCTCTAGCAGGTGCCTGAATCGTGGAAACCAAAACAGAAGCAGGACTTTTCAAAGAACCCAACAAATTAGCATAAATCTGAGCACGTGTTGGCAATGTTTCAAGTGTTTTAAACTCATCAGGACCATAAAATTTC
The DNA here is from genome assembly GCF_000331145.2 of Cicer arietinum. Classification (NCBI taxonomy): domain Eukaryota; kingdom Viridiplantae; phylum Streptophyta; class Magnoliopsida; order Fabales; family Fabaceae; genus Cicer; species Cicer arietinum. Next base: position 1,319,829 of record NC_021166.2, read on the forward strand.
CCTTCAAAAACAGCACCAGTGAAATCATTCTCTTCAAGCTTCTTCTCCTTTTGAAAATCTCTATAAGGTTTAATAGCAGAAGGAATCTCTTCCGTGTGAACGAAAAGCCACACATTCATACCTTTCATACAAGGTTTCAGCATTTCCCATTGAGTTCCTTCGAGTGCTTTATAAACAAGCGTGTTCTTGGCAACGATAAGTTTGGTTGTTTCCGGTAGGGTTTTTCTTAGGTCTTGAAATTGCTTTACTGTGAAGCCTTTGTAGTTGATTCCGGCGAGGAGGTAACAGTTTTCGAGCTGTTCTCTAACGGTTTCAACGGTTTCTTCTTTTCTGGTGCGAGAGATAGCGGCGTTGATGGAAGGGAGGGAACGGTGGGTTTTGAAAGTGGGTGTTGGTTTGAAGGAGGTGGGTGGGTTGAATGGGTTAATGGGTCGGTTAAGGAATTGAAAAGATTTGGTTTTTGTGGTTGGAAGGGAAAATGTGAATAAAGTGGCAGTGGCTTCCATGGTCATGGAAATTGAGAAATGATGAAAAATTGAAAACTCAAAAACATGGGATAATGATTTTGGTTCATATTGGCTTATCTTATCGCTTTTGTTTCATTGGTTAGTTCGGTCTGTTCGCTACCCTTATTTATTTTCAGGGGTACCCTTATCTAAGGTTATTATTCTTCATTCACGCTTAATTGAGCATCTCCGACAGTTAATTTAACATCAGTTTATTAAATAAAATCTATTGTATCATATTATCTTTAAACAGTTGATTTATTTTTTACTCCAATAAACGAGTAAATATGAATTCATTAAATCTATCTCACAATTTTAATTTATATATTAATAATTTATTTATATTTAATTTTATTATAATTTAAAATATTAATTTAAATATTTTAATTAATATTATTATACATTATTTTAATTTTAATTTAAAATTAAATTTTTATAATAATAATAATAATAATAATAATAATAATTAAAAAAGATAATAGTCATAAAATTATTATTATTAATAAATTAAAAAGAAGTTAGGTTTAATTGCAGTTTTAGTCCTCATATTTTAGCTGAATTGCAAAAGTAGTCCCTCCATTTTGTTTCTCTCCAGTTTTGATCACAAATAGAACTTTGGTTCAAAACTTGATGAAATTTCATTTTTTAAGCTGCACCACACCATTTATGATAATAGATTTTAAGTACAATTGTTGCACCACGAGATCTTAAAACATGTGTGACTTAAACAAATGTAAAAAAATGAAACTTCATCGAGTTTTGGATCAAAATTAGAGAGAAACAAAATAGAAGGACTACTTTTGCGATTTAGCTAAAATAGGAGGACCAAAATTGCAATTAAGTCAAGAAATTAAAAAAATTAAATTAAATTTTTATGATAATAATAATAAAATAAAATGTAACGGTCATAAATTTATTATTATTAATAAATTAATAAAAAAGATAACTATTATAAATTTATTATTATTAAATTATGAAATAACTTATACGACAGCTTAACACAATTTTAAGAACCGTAATTATACATTGGCAAATAATGTATTTTACTACCGTTCGAGATATGGTATTTGCAAAAAGTGCAATGAGTTTAAATTTTAATTTTTATGAACTTAGGTTTTTAAACATAGTTTTAATACTATTAACTATTGAATAGGTTTCGGCGTAAGTTACATTGACTTCCCGAAGTTCTCTAGTTTTGAAAAAAAAACATTTAATTCTTTTATATTTTTTAAAAATTATATCAAATAATTTTTTAGTCACACTTAAATCTATTTTATGTAACTTATTATTTATGCAGTTTTAAAATTCATGATTATGTTTTTAACGACATAACTGAAATATGTATTCTAATATTTTTTTATATAAATGACGTATAGAATTGAAAGTGTGATGAAAAAAAATGTTATTCATAATTTTTTTTGTAAATATAGACGATGTAAGTGTATTTTAAAAATTAGACCAAATTTAAATGTCATTTAAAAGAAATCTTAAGATAAATAAATATAATTTTTTCTAATTTTTAAATAGGTGGTTTAATAAAATTAAATTTAATTTTTTAACAAAAATAAGTTATAACTAAATTCACGAGACAATAATTTATAATTAAGTTTATCAATTATATATACAAAGTTTCAGTTAGATTGTTGAACTTTTAAATAATTTACAATTAAGTCCTTAATTTTTTAAATAATTTGTGATAGACCCTTAAACATGTTAATAAGTATTAACTTGAGTATAAATTATTTAAAATGTTATAGAGTGATTATAAATTATGTAGAGATTTTGTTTAAGCTTTAAATAATTTTTTGATTTCTATAGAATTTTAAGATTTTGTTTTTACTTATTGTAAAATTTCTTTGGAATGTAATATATATTTTTGAATTATTTTTTCTAACATGTTTACACTTATATGAGAAATTTTGAATAATGTTTTAAATATGCTTGTAAAAAATTATGAAAAAATTAAAAGTTAAAGAACAATTAAAATATTTTGTTTTAAAACTTTATGTTAATCGAATACCGTGTTATGCATAGTCAACCTTATTTCAGATTCCATCATATGTTTCGTGTGCGCCTACGAGTATCATCCATTTTTCAACCCCTCACATTAGTTCAGTTTGACCATTCATTTTTCGATGTTTTGAACCTTCTATTTTTTTGACTGTTTTTGTTTTTCAACACTAAATAGAGTGATCAACCATTTAAGAAAGTACACCAAGCTGAACACATCTATCAACTTCTCTCTTACCCCTTTCGTGATTGACACGTTTTCAAGTCACTTCTCTCATTTCTTTAAATTTCTTCAATTTGCAAGCGGTCTCAATGTCATTTTCAGAGTGGTCTTAATGCTATAATCTGATAGTGTAACTATAGAATGAACGTTACAGTGTAGTGGAAGTCTGATACAACTTTGTCTAAGTTGTTTTATTTAGATAATGTCATAGTTGTTAGTTTGTTTACACAATTTTAGGTAATATCACGAAAAATCTTAAAGAGAATGATTTAATGTACGATTCACCTCATTAATCTTTTTGTTTTCAACAATATTTTTCAGAAACAAATTCATTTCAAAAAAACAAAAAAAGTTTTTTATTATCAAAAAATGTTTTTTATTTTATTTAACAAAAAAAGTTTATTACTATCTATTATGTCTAGTTCAACTTGCGATGTGTGTTTGGATTGCGATTATCCCGCTAGACAACCACTCCTGGACTGCTACACATCCTTTGGTCGTTAGAGCTCCGTTATGGTGGTTGTTGGAGCATCGTTTGTCGTCACCACCCCTATTATTTTATTATTAATTAGCAAGTTAATAATCTACTTAAAAAATAGTAATAAACTTTTTTTGTTAAATAAAATAAAAAACATTTTTTGATAACTTTTTAAAAATAGCAATTTTCAGTATATTTCTAATATTTTAAAATTAGCTCAATATTTAAAAATAATATAAAAAACAGTTTTATTAATATTTTTAAAATTTTTAAATTATAAATTATAAATTAATTAATTTTAAGAATGATAAAATCCATTGTTTATTTCTTTTTGCTACAATAAATAAAAACCATTATTATTATTGTGGTTGTTTTTGTGAGTATATAATTTATTATAATCTTAAAAAAAGTATGGCTTAATTGCACTTTTGGTTTCCCTATTATAGGTGAAAATCGAAAATAGTCTCCCCCATTTTGTTGTCTCCAGTTTTAGTCCCCCAAACATAATTTGAGTCCAAATCATGATGAGTTGTCATTTTTTTAATGACGTGTCAATAAAAGGGTGACGTGGCAGACGCTTATGTGGAATAAACTCATTATTATATTATTTCTGATTAAAAAATATCATTTATATTTTTAAAAACCATTATTATAATTGTGACAATATTTTTAAAAATACAATTTAATTGTTAAAATTAAGTTAAAAGAAAAACAACTCCAATTCAACAAAACCCTAAATCAAAATCTGAAATAGAAGCATATGAACTAGCTTGAACCCTAAATAAAAAAATAGCCCCAATTCAACAAAACTCCTCAGTTCAACCATTTTCTTTGTTACATATCATTAATTGAGCCACTTGAAATGAAACACCTCTTACAAATCCAACTCCATTTTTACAACATACCAGAGGAACTTGTTTCTCGCCTAACTGTTTCGGTATCAACATTTTCGAAACAGTAAAAGAATGATAAAGAACCATGAATCATTCATCTCAAGAAACCAACTGTATTCTTTCTCTCATGATGCAAGTAACACTTCAACCCAGTTTGGGATCAATATTTTAAGGCAGCAAATGAAGTAATGAAACCAAGAAATGAATAGCCTACTTTGAGGCTTGAGGCATGCCTGAACCTTGGAATGGAGCAACCGACTCTCCGCCTAGACTTTTTCGTACCAAAAGAAAAACCTAGAAATAGCCATTTCTGCCTTGAAACACCCAACAATAGCTGATTCTGAAGTTCCAAAGCATCTGAAACTCCTATTATCTGGCAATGTTTGTATCCGTTAGTTCTTTCCCCGTTTGTTTGTTTCTTATTCCATCATTTGGTGTTGTATTCTTGCTTGTGTCTTTATTTCTTCTTGTTTTCCCTGAATTATCCCATTCCTATGTGGCTTCATCTGCTCCTGTCTATTTGGTTCATTCCTATTCGTTAGTTCATCTACGATTTGGGAGTTTTGTTGAATTGGGGCTGTTTTTTGATTTAGGGTTCAAGCTAGTTCATATGCTTCTGCTTCAGATTTTGATTTAGGGTTTTGTTGAATTGAGGTTGTTTTTCTTTTAACTTAATTTTAACAATTAAATTGTATTTTTTAAAATATTGTCACAATTATAATAATGGTTTTTAAAAATATAAATGATATTTTTTAATCAGAAATAATATAATAATGAGTTTATTCCACATAAGCGTCTGCTACGCCACCCTTTTATTGACACGTCATTAAAAAAATGACAACTCATCATGATTTGGACTCAAATTATGTTTGAGGGACTAAAACTGGAGACAAACAAAATGGGGGAGACTATTTTCGATTTTCACCTATAATAGGGAAACCAAAAGTGCAATTAAGCAAAAAATTATTAAGTGAATTGGATGGATATCCATCTATTAAAATGTAATAATATGTAGATTGAATTATTTTGGAGGGATGAATTTGGTTGATTTTAAAAAAAAAAAATTAATGAACTGTAAGTGAATTAATCGATTATTTTCATCTATTCATCACTATTTACATCCATATCCCTCTAATATATTTATTTTGCCACCTCTTAAGAAGTAGAGAGTTCGATCGGGATGAAGGAAAGGAATCCAAAAAAGATAGACGGATGCTTTCATTGATAAAGTGCTTCAATTACAAAAACAATGGCACCTAAAGAATTATTATTGTTCATGTATTTACTTTTCAAGTAATCTTAATTATGTATTTGAACTTTTTAAATTAATCGATGAATTAATGATGCGATAGAAAGAGAAAGAGAAAGAAAATAATAAAATAAAATATTCAATTACTGTGTTTAAAATTTGGGTGTATGTATATCGTTCTTGTTACAAAATTGATAGTATGGAAAGCATACATGTGGATGAGGTATTTGTATGTTATGGTTTAGCAGCATTTTGTGAGACAATTTATTTTATATATAATTAATTAAATAGTATTCGTGATCATTTAATTTAATTTTAATTAATATTTTAATTATTTATTTATTTTTATTTGATTTTTTATTTTAATTTTAAGTGATAATTTGATCCTTTATGTTTTAAAATGTCAACAATGCTATTCTTTTTTTTTATTATAAAAACTCAAAAAATTTCATAAAAACTTCAAATAAAATCCATAAAATTAATTATTATTCTCATTATAATGCAATTTCATCAAATTCATAACTTAAATCTTTAAATAAACTTATATTTTCATCTCTAACAACATCAAATAAAGAATAAAAAAATATGAGTTTATTTTAGGATTTGAGTTACAAATTTGATGAAAATTGTATTATATTGATAATGATAATTAATTGTATGAGTTTTGTTTGAAAATTTTGATAAATTTTTGTAAAAAAAGGATAACATTGTTGATATTTTAAAATATAAAAAAATCGAATTGCCACTTAAAATTAAAATAAATGACTAAATCAAAAAAAAAAAAATTGACTGAAATTAAATTAAAAAATCACATATCCTATTTAGTCTGTATAATTGAATTGAACGAATGTGGATAGCCGAAAATCTTCTTGTTCTCGTAAAATGACTTAATATAGAGTTTTAATTAATATAATTTGCTTATTGTTGTTGTTAGTATTCTCATTCTTATCATGAAGATTGGTAAGTTTTGATATGGACAGAGTGGTCCACTTTCTATTTCTTGATGAGGAAGCATTGTCTCTTGGGGTGCAAGGCTTCACACTTGAAAGGACATAATTTTGGCATTTTACAATCAGCCTAAATTACCTTTATTAGAAAGGATAAATTGAAAATTCATAATCAATCACAAGCTTCGATTAGTTGCTTCACGAAGTCACCGCCAAATTGCGATTGAGACGAGAGAACAACAACAATATCACCGCTCATTCAAACAAGTGCTAAAATTATTTTAAGTGTTAAATTCATCAATAATTAAGGTTGTACTAAATATTAATTAAATAGATTAAGAATGTATTTTACAATGTAATCAACTAAATTATTTACAAGATACTTATCAATTTTATTTTTACAATTTTTATGGCTACAACTCTTTCTATAATTATTGTAGAAATTAAAAAGTCAAAATAAAATGAATAAATTTAGCAATAAAATAATTGTTTTAACTAAAACAATGATACACATAGTTTTGAATGATCACAGATATTTGAACACAATTTAAACAGACATCCACTTTAAAAAGATAAAAATTAATAATATATATTTTGAAAATAATTACATAATATATATTTTTATGTTTGTTTGTCTAATCAAATATTTTTTTTCTTTCTATCATAATATATTATATCTATCAAATCACTATTTTTTTTTTTTATCTTTCAAAATATATATACCTCTCTAAGTATACACCATTTTTTTTAATCTTATTCTAATGAAAGTATATCAACTAAATGGTAGCAAAGGGTACCTGTTATAACATTATCCTTAACCCCTAGGTGTAAGGTCCATACAACTCCAAGTCAATAATCCAAGCACAAGTTACACCTTCAAATTAACATTACATTGTAAAAAAAAAAAAATATTTTTTATAATATTTTAAATATATTTGTAAAAATCATTAAAAAATTAAAAATTAAACGACAATTAAAATATTTTGTTTAAAAATCTTATGTTAATAGAATATCATGTTGTGCAAAATCAATCTTATTTCAGATCCCATCACATGTTTTACGTGCTCTTATGTGTCCTCCAATTTTCGACGTTAGTCTCCCACAAATTCAATTTGACAGTTCGCTTTCCAATATTTTGAGCTTTTTATTTTTTGACCGTTTTTCTTTTTCAACACTGTAAATAAAGTGATCAGTCATTTGAGAAAGTACACCAAACTGAAAATATTTATCAATTTTTCTCTTCTCTTTTTTCTGCTCGACACATTTTTGAACCATTTCTCCCATTTCTTTATGTCTCTTCAAATTTGCGAGCAATTTCAGTGTCATTTTCATAGTGGTCTTGATGCTATAATTTAGGATGTAATTATAGAATAAACCTTATAGTACACTAGAAGTCTATTACATTTTGTATGAGATGTTTTATCTTGAGGATGTCGTAGTTGTTAATCGGCTTCCATAATTTTAGGTAATATTATGAAAAGTCTTAAAGAAAACAATATATTGCACGATTCATCATAGTAATGTCTTTGTTTACAATAATATTTTTCAAAAGCAAATTCATTTCGAACGCAATATTATGTGTTATTTATTAATATTATATGATTGCACGAATGTCTTTTATGTCTAGTTCAATGCATTGTGTGTTTAGATTGCGATTCTAACACTACAAACAAATTATGGTTTACTATGGTGAAAGGAGCAGCTTTATTGAGATTCTATCTCTCACAATATAGCGTCATGAATTCGAAAATATAAACTATTTAAATTTTAGTTTACATTAGGTTTTAACTATATAGCTCAAGGTTTAGAGTTATTCGTATAAAATTAATTATCGATTTGAATGTTGTTTTAAATGATTACTTTCGTAAAGTAATATTACTAAAGTGTTTTATAAAGTTTTTAATTATGTATTATTGGTCAAATAATATCCAAATTGATATATGATTCAATAATCTACATTAAAATGTTTTTATATTTTTGGTAGTTTTAATTCATGAGATTATTATATGGGGTTGTCTAATTCTATAAAGACTATAATCAAATTATTTATCATTTATTTATTTCATCTATAAATTCATCCCATTCATTCACTATCAAATATAAATTTTAATGTATTGGAACAAATCAATCTATTTAAAAATATGTATGAATCTAATTTATTCAACTTTTTTTCAAAGTTCAATAGATCACATAGTTTATTTACTAAAATTGGATTACATTTAAAAAAACATATATATATATATATATATATATATATAATTATAAGAAAATATTTTATATTCATTTCAAAAAATATTTTTTATTATAAAAATAGTTTTTTTAATTATTTTAAAACTAATTAATTCTAAAAATCACTTTATTTATTATTTTTTTGAAATTGATTTAAAATTTATTATTTTAAAAAATATTTTTAGGAAAATCAGATTTTTTAATTATTATTTTTTACTAATATCTTCATCATATTTAAAAAACAGAGTTTAAATAATAATTTGTATTTATTATAAAACATAACTTTATTGAAAAAATGATATGTTCTTAATAAAAAAACATATTTTTTTTTGTTTAAATAAAAAACATAATTTTGTTTTCATTACTTTAAAAAATTAATAATTTATTATTTAAAATAGGGTGGTTTTCGTTTGAGCACTGGTACGACTGTCAGACCATGTACATCGATCGCTAGACCACCATCACTGAGTTGTCAAACTATCACTGTTGGGCACCTAGACAATTGTCTATTGTCGGAGCTCCGCCGTGGTGGTTGCCAGAGCACCGCCTACGACCACCACTACTATTATTTAATTATTAATTAATAAATTAATAACTTATTTAAAAATAATGAAAAATATATTTTAAAAATAATATAAAAAATACCGATTAATAAAATTTTTGATGTAATTTTGCAGTATATTTTAATATTTTTAAAATAGTTTAATGTTTACAAATAATATATAAAACATTTTTATTAATATTTAAAAATTTAAAAATAAGAAATAAATTAATTTTAAGAATAATAAAAACTATTGTTTAAATTTTGCTACAATAAATAAAAATTATTATTATTATTATTATTGTCGTCGTCGTCATAAATATATAATTATTATAATATTAAAAAAAAATTAAGTGGATTGACGAATATCTATCTACTAAAATATAATAATAGATAGATTGAATGATTTTTATTTTTAATCGATGAGTTTGATTGAGTTTTTTAAAAGAACTTTAAATGAATTGTAAATTGTTTAACAGATTATTTTGATTTATCTATCACAATTCAAATCTATATCCGTAATACATTCAATTTGCCACCTCTAAAAGGTGGAGAGTTCGTTTCAGATCAAGGAAAGGAACCCAAAAAAAGAGAAAGAGGTTCACATTCACAATCTTCATCTAGAGGGGTGCTTTCATTGATAAAGTGTTTCAACTACAAAAATAATTGCACCTAAAGAAACATTACTATTCTTCTATTTCCTTTATTTGAATTTTTTATATTAGTTAATGATATAATAGGAAGCGAGCTAACGAAAAATAATATATTGAATTGTTAAATAATAATAGTATAAATTAATAGGACGAGTATTTTAATTTTTCTATTGTCTAGTATATATATACTTATGGTAACTTTAATACTTTAAGTCTTTTGTTTATTTTGATGTAAGAAAATTTGGATATATGTATTTCATTATTGTTACAAAATTGATAGTATAGAAAACATGAATGGTTTTGCTTTTATATATAGATTGAATTGAACTGCGCACGCCGATAAATTGAATTGAAGCATTCAATGCGGTTGAGTTACAAAATTCAATATAAATATTTTCCTTTTCTCTAAATATCCACCAAACATTTTATAGAAAAAGAATGGAGAAGAAAGAGATGGAGGTTGTAAAAGGAGTAGACTTGGCGAGGTATATGGGTCGTTGGTACGAGATAGCTTCTGTGCCATCATTTTTTCAGGGCGATGGCGAGGACACAAGAGCAACCTATACTCTTAACAATGATGGGACTGTTCATGTTCTTAATGAGACTTGGAATAATGGAAAAAGAAACTACATAGAGGGATCTGCTTATAAGGCTGACCCCAACAGTGATGAGGCTAAGCTCAAAGTCAAATTCACTGTGCCTCCATTCTTACCAATCTTTCCTGTTGTTGGAAATTATTGGATTTTGTATCTTGATCAAAATTATCACCATGCTCTCATTGGCGAGCCTACTAGGAATTATCTTTGGGTAAGCAAAACTTGTTTTTCACATATATTCATAAGATATGCATTCATTTTATATACACATATTATGAAAACAAAAACAGTATCCTCAAATGTGTGAGTTTGTTAACGATGAAATTGAGTCCGTACAATAACATGGATGATTTTGGTCCTTAGATATTATGCAGGAATACCCATTTAGATGAAAAAATATACAACGAGCTTGTTGAGAAAGCTATAGAAGAAGGGTATGATGTGAGCAAATTGCATAAGACTCCACAGAGTGATCCTCCACCTGTCTAACAAGGTCCTCAAGACACCAAAGGAACTTGGTGATTCAAATATCTTTTTGGGAAATAAATAAATAAATAAATATGTTTGGTTATGAACAATATTAATCGGCCTAAAGAAGTTTAATTTCGTGTCATAAGTTAAGTGTTCAAAGACTCTAATATTTAGAACAATTTAGTTTGTATTTATGTAAATTGTACTAATGTATGTATGTGTTATCTTGTTATGTAAATAGACTAAAAATAATAAGTTGTTGTTTGATATTCAAATTGTGTAATTAGTTCTTATTAGAGAGAAGATATTTTGTTGTTTATTTTTTTCTTTTCTTTATTGATTTTTTTGGTTAAGCAGCGGGGAAGAAGACCATGACTTATCCTTTATCTAGCATCTAGATCGCTCTACACATGATTGGTGTGAAAAAGATAAGGGTAAATATATATGTATTGATTTATCTCATTTTCGAGAGGTCTTAATTACATATAATCAATCCAAATAATTAACCCAAAAGAAAAATACTAATTTTTTATAAATCGGATTAGATGATTCAATCATTTGAATTGAGAACCGGTGTCTCATATTATTTTATTAACTTTTAAAATTGTTCAGACAATCAATTGAAAGAACCGATTTAAAATTGCAATATATCAAGAAAATTGATGATTAATTGGTTAAAAGTGGTTTGAAAAATAAGAAACACATTTTGTTTAAAAATTAAAAATAAAAAACAATTTTATTACATTTTAAGACATTTTTAGTGGTTATTTTGAAGCAACCTAATCATAAATTTCTAAATATAATTATACATGTAGGCATAGTTAAAAAGTAAAAAATATTGATATTAAAATAATCTTACAACAAGGCGAGAGGTAATAAAATAATAATATTATTTGTAAATGGATATAAGTATGACACTTTACATATAATATATATTGAATTATGTGTAAAGTTAATCTACTGTATTGAATTTTATGTTATATTTGTTCAATATTATTTAATATATTATATTTAAAAATATTATTTTATTATCATCAATTCAACTAATTAAATTTTAGTTGAATCTTTAAACTTTTAATTAGTATTTCAACCGACTTAACATTCGGTTTTTAATATTAAAAAAATATTATAGATAAGTAAAATAATGTGGTTTTTAAAGTAGTTCTATGTATTCTATAAAGAAAAACCACCAAGTCATCATGTATTAAAAAAGTTTTAATTTTGTCTTAAATTTCAGAAGAAAAAAAAAGTTATATCAATTTTTATAAATTCATATTTAGTCTTCTATTTGGTGATCTTAGATACTAAATAAATATCTATAAAAAAATATATATAGATAAAAAAAATTAATAAAAAAAAAGTTATATTATGTCTCGAAAATTTGGGTTCATGTAATTGTATAGAAGTATTTATTGATTTAAATTATATCAAAAATATCTAATAGAAGATTAAATAAGAGTGGAAAATTTTATAAATACTATACTTAAAATAATAATATTTTGATAAAAGATGGATAATTGAATTACGCAAGTGGAAAACTTGGTTAAATTACACGATCATTTTCTAACCGAATACATATTTTATAAAATTTACGGTTAGATTATAAGTCTATATGTATAATATGTTATTTAGGTGCATCTCTGCAAAATTTTATTACAAATCTAAAAGTATTTTACGTTTTGAATATACATATTAAAAATTAACGTCATTCACCCAAAATACTAAGAAATTACCGTAATGCATTTTAATAGTATATGAAATTATTTCTTGATCAAATATATTAAATTATTTCATCCTTACAAAATTACAAAAATGATACATAATATAAATTTTTGCTACAACGATTAATTTTATAAAATATATTCATAGTAAAAAAGTTATTAAGAAGTAAAGGACAACATAATTTTATATGTTACTCAAAATTACCAAAAGCCAGTTTCGATAAACAGTTCTATTAAAGTAACAGGTAAAATCGTTAAAATAACAATGAATTTGATTAATTTATATTTTAGTATAAGTCATTTAATCCATATTAAAAATGGGATTGAGTTTATTTAGTATCTATAAAACTCTCAAAAAAATTATGCACTCATTTTTTTATCTCATCTATCGAGATTTTACAGAAATTACTCTATTAGGTGAAAGTTTACAAATTTTTGAAATATAAAAAATAATTAATTTTTCTTAATTTTTAATTTTTCATAATTTCGAAACAATTCTTTATGAAATTTTCAAACCTTTAGAACAATATTAAAGTTTCAAAAAATATTTTTTTTTTCTAAATTTTCGAAAATTTCCATGAATACAAAACTTTCGAATTGTTAATTTTCATTTTTTTTTTCAAAACTTTTGAAATATTGAAATCTACGAAACAATAAATCTTCCAAACTTTCAAAATTAAAAAATGGAAAGTTTGTTAATTAAAAAAAAATAGAAAGTCTATATTAAACAAAAAATATATAAATGGAAATTTTATATCAAGAATTAAATACGCTTAGATTCAACCCAAACTTTTAGTAAATTTTTAATTTCAAAAGTTTCTAACAATCCAAAAGTTTCGAAATTATGCGAAGATTCCATTTCGATAATTTCGAAATCCTCGAAAGTTTGAAAAATCTAAGGATTTTAATTTCGAAAATTTCAAAATGTTCGAAAGTTTGAAACTTTCATTTAAAAAGTTTCAACAATATCTGAAAAATTTTCATTTTGAAAATTTCATATAATTTGAAAGTTTCAACAATTTCTGAAAAAACTTCATTTCGAATATTTCATAACTTCGAAAGTTTGAACAATCTGAAAAAACTTCATTTCGAACATTTCATAACATCAAAAGTTTGAACAATCTGAAAAAATTTCATTTTGAAAGTTTCAACAATTTATAGAAAAATTTTATTTCGAACATTTTAAATTTTCAAATGATACTTATTTTTCTATTTCGGATATTTGGATACTTTTAAATGTAAGAGAGAATTTTATAAAAGTTCATAAAATGGGGTGAAAAAGTGAATGTAAATTTTTTAACGATTTTACAGATAATCAAAAAAGGATAAAAATATAATTTCATGTGAAATGAGAGTGAGAGGTTAAAGTGTGAGGGTATACAGTGAAAATCTCAAAATCAGATAATCTAAATAATTTATTAAAATATAATTATGAACGAAAATATTTGACTTAACTAATGATCCATATTTTTAATACTTATTATTATTATTAAATTGACTTTAGAAAATATCCTCTTAGACATCAATTGAGGAAAACATTTTTAAAAGTAAACTTTAGCAATATATGGTATATTCATTACACAATTTTGATCTTCAATAGAAATGATATTTTATTTTATGATGTTTGAATGTATACTATAGTCAACAATGACAAATGATATTTTCCTGTTTTAATTTTTATTAATTAAATTTTAAAAAAAATCAAAATAAATAGATTGAACGGACCTATTAAATTATATAGTCTATATTAAACGTATCAATCTCAATAAATGAAATAACCTATTAAGTTATATAATGTATATTAAATGAATGAATCTGAATAAAAAAATGAAAGTTGAATAAGAAAGCAGTTGAGATAGATTACTGAAAGTGTTTTGTTATGGAGAAATTGAATGAGAGAGATAAGACATTAGTCTCCTATATTTCTTTCCAAGACGAAGGGATGTATCTATTACCGCTTCAAGCAATTGAGTGAAAAGGACACTCAATTTGTTTGTTGATCAAGAAGCATTCTCTCTTGGGCTTAAAAGAAAGATATCTTTGTGGTGTACAACACTCTCCAGATTAGGATAACATTTCTATTGGACACGTGTAAGGTCCATATATCTCCACGTCAACACCTCAAACCTCAAAACCTTATAAAAACCCTTTTGTTAGTGTTGCATTTTGCTACAACAAAACACAAACAAGAAAGAATGGCGAAGAAAGAGATGGATGTTGTAAAAGGTGTAGACTTGAAGAGGTACATGGGTCGATGGTACGAAATAGCTTGTTTCCCATCGAGGTTTCAACCAAGTGATGGCGTGAACACAAGAGCCACATACACTCTCAGAGAGGATGGAACTGTGAATGTTCTGAATGAGACTTGGAGTGGTGGAAAAAGAAGTTACATTCAGGGTTCTGCTTATAAAGCTGATCCCAATAGCGATGAGGCTAAACTCAAGGTCAAATTCTACGTTCCTCCCTTCTTACCTATCATTCCTGTTGTTGGTGATTACTGGATTTTGCACCTTGATCATGATTATCAATATGCTCTCATTGGCCAACCTAGCAGAAGTTATCTTTGGGTTAGTAAACTTTCCCTTTTTCTCACTTTTAGATAAATTATCTTTTTAATTCTCTTCACTGTGTTTATCAAATTGAAAGAAGATATGACAAGTTTTGAAACCCTTTGTGTTATAATTCAGAAGGGTTACCAAACCCTAGTGTTAATGGTTTGTCCTGAATTGAACTGAACTTGTATAAATATTTGGTGGATTGTACCAGATTTTCGTTATTAATTGACTGATATTAGGATTGTTTAAAAACCGAACTGACAAGTTAAATCAAATCAAATTGCATCGAAAACAACCAAATTGTGACAGATAGTTTGCAAACGAAATCAAACTAGTTTAGTGATTTTTGGGTTTGTTTTTAACAATCTTGTCTGCAATTAAAACTACATCAAACTTATTTGTCAGTGTTTTGCTGCAATATCAAGTTTGCAAGTAACTGCAGCTGCAATTTAGAACAATGAAAATGCATTTGTTTGGCTTGGGAATATCTATCTTGTTGGTGATCTGTTTGTTTCATGCCATAACTTGGACTATTTTGGTCCATAGATATTATGCAGGCAGCCCCATTTGGATGAAGAAATCTACAACCAGCTTGTTGAGAAAGGTAAGGAAGAAGGATATGATGTGAGCAAACTGCGCAAGACTCCACAGAGTGACTCTCCACCTGAACAAGAAGGTCCTCAAGACACCAAAGGAATTTGGTGGATCAAATCACTTTTTGGGAAATAAATAAGTATGGTCATGAACAATATTATGTAATCAAGCTGAAGAAGTGTGTTAATTTCATGTCATGAATAAAGGTTTCAAGAACTCTAATATGGATCAATTTCGTTTGGATTTCTATATATCATGTATTGGTTTTGTATATACACTAAAGATGTCAGCTTTAGCAAAGTTGGTGTTTGATGCTCAAATTGTATGAGTTCTTACAGTTTTGGTGATAATTTAGTATGTGTTACTTTACAGCAATGTAATGTTGGTTATTTTATCTTTGTTGATGTTTTTGTCGATGCAATGGCCAACCAATATTTTCTTATGAAAATTGCAAGCTTACTTGAGTTCTTGGGGTGTTTAAGATGATAATTCTACTATGAAACCTCTTTTGCTTTGATAGGAACATCAAACATGTTGACATCAGAATGTGACAGTACGGTATGGAGTTAGATAAATTAAGCAATTTCCTCCTAATTAACAACAGATGCAATAAGCAAGATTGATTGAAACCTATAATACAATACAAAATTGGCTGGTTTTGTACTTTTATGTAAAACTTCTGTATAAAACACCAGCATCAGGTTCTTGCCATAGATATCACGAGGGAAATGTTCTCAAAACTTAGCGTAGTTAAGATATTTAGATTTGGTGCAGTAATGCAAAATTATTGATCTCAACTGTGGGATCTGAAATCAACAGGTGATAAATTTCAAGTTAATTGCATTATTGTCTAATACCGAGTCATCTGATCTTTATATTAATATTAACAATTGAGATTGATCCTTTAACGCATGACACTGTGTTGAATTCTATGATTTAATTATAGCTAGGAATATAATGGGTGTTTAGATGTTTTAAAATGAAGCGGAAGTATACTTGTTCAATACTTCCTTTTCCTAAGTCTAAAATAATTGCTTCTTAGCTAGTGAGAAAGCTTACCACAAGGAAAATTCTCATAATTGCATGAGTATGGTTACTTGGTTTCATCATGTATGTGTTGGCCCATCTTATTTCAGGTTTCATTGTAAAGATAACAACAATATAAGAACATGAGCACCATAGACAACTTCAAGAATATGGTGAATAAAAAAAATGGATTAAATAAATCTATATGAAAACCAAGACATTCAACTATATGAAGGGTATACATAATTCTAGACAAAATAATCCGAGCTATTGAAGGAGACAAAAAAAACTGACAAATTCTTTGTTTTATCTCCTTTCTTGCTTCGTAAAAAAAAAGTTGATTAAGAAAGAGTTTAATTATTATTTCAAAAATTTAAATATATAGGAGTGAACAACTCAGATTTTAAAAAGGAGTTGTACTATATTTGTATTGCGAGCACTCAAATATTTACATTTGCACCTCTTATAAAAAATAGTATTAGATGAGTAAAATAAAAAATAAAAGTATTTGATTTGTGCAGTAAACATTCAAAAAAATTCAATTGAAAATGGAACTAATTGTCAAATAAACCACATTGTGAATGATTATGATGTAAATATATATATTTTTAAAAAGAACCGATGATTATGATGTAATATTATAATTAGCTTTATTTATTGTAAAAGAAAGGGTGCCACAAATTGATAAGTCAGTTACATAAAGAGGTGAATTAATGTACGAGTTGTATTAAACGGAAATATGGTGTGTATGATTCTCTAAAAACATCGTGCGGTATGTTTATTTTTGTAACAAAAGGAAAAGTAACCAAAATCAGGTGACAATGGAAACTAGATTCTAAAAATAACAATGTTAATGGTTGTCCTTTGAATGAAAATCCTAACCAGCTATTTATGCGCCTCAACATGTGTGGAAATAAATAGAATAAATCTTATTTCTAAGTCAATCTTACTCTCCAATTTCTTTCCCTCACATTCCCTTGAGGGACTTCTTCACAAAAGAAAATTTGTCATAGGGAATGCCCGTTTCATCTATCCAATAAATCATAATAATATACGATGAACATCAATTTTTGGGTATGCATATCATGTTTGATATCTTTTTATTATCATTACCTTTATATACCATGCTTGTTCTTTTGATTGCTGGAATAATGAGACTATTCCAATACCTATGCACATCAAGAACAAATCAATGAATAAACACTTTGATAAATTTCTATGAAGCACGGATATAGATGTCGGGCACATTGACACCCGTAATAATTTGAATGTAATCAATATGTTGGTGTTGTGTCGGTATCAGACCCCGACAAATGTCGACTACCGAGACACGTTTTCGATCGGTAGTGTCGGTGCTACATAGATAAGTTTTATGGTTGTCTACAAAAAGTCATATATATCCTACCGAAGGCCTTGTGTTCCAATGAATGATGTTCTTTGTAATTATAATTCCATGTTTTGATTGACACTTGTTTTTAATTGTGACAGGAAAAGAAAAAAATGATTAGAAGCTTGTTACTGTTTTCCTTATTGCTTCATTCAACAGTGGCCCAAAAACCTGCAGGTCCACTTCAACCTGTAGCTCATGTCAAGAAATGGTCAACATTAAGTGGTTGGTATCCATTAAACCTTTATTTCTCTAAATTCATTTTCCTTTGGTTAAGCTTCAAACGTAATTCTTCTGGTGTTTGCCGCCTATCCGGGTCCCACAAGGACCGAGAGATTAGTCTATGCAGTTGTGCGCAAAGAAAAAAAAAACATTATTTTTTTGACATTGTTCATCATATTGATTCTTTATCTCATTTTTCAGGTAATGAACCGATTGTAATAGCGCGCGGTGGTTTTTCGGGACTCTTCCCAGAAGGTACTCAGGATGCAATTGGACTATCACAAGACATAAGCATTTTCTTGTGCAATCTTCAATTAACAAAAGATGGTGGTGCCTTTTGTGTGACTGGTGCTACCCTTGACAATGCAACTACTATAGCAATGTTTGATCCTAAGCAGAAAACTTACAATATCAATGGGAGGAATGTCCAAGGACACTTTTCTACGGATTACACTGGTGCTCAGATTGACCAAAATGTATCAAGTGAGTCTTATATCAATCTACATTTTGTGCTTAGGAAACTTTGTCATACAAAGCTTAATAAATTATGACTACAAGCCAATATATAATATATTGAAAATAGGAGCCATTTTGAGTGACAATAAAAATAAAAGATTGTTAGAATTGTTGTTGCATTTTGAATAGATAGAATACCGAAAGTTATTGTAGATGAAATACAAAAATTCAGAGCTAGTTAAGCTTATTTGAGCTTTGGAACTTAGAACTGAAAATTTTCTCTTTGTTATGTATTTCAGTGAATCAAGCCATATTTTCTAGACCGAGTTTTTACGATGGAGTTTCCCCGCTTCTTAACGTTGATGCTCTCCTAAGCAGCAAACAACCGCCGAGATTTTGGTTGAATGTTCAGGTTCTCTATCTCTCGATGTGTCGAAATTGAAAATTCCGAAATATCCATAGTGCATTCTTTAATTTCTTGCTTTCATCAATGTATTGCATGTTAAATGAGTTTTTTGTTGTTGTTGCAGAATGCAGCATTCTACGCTCAATATGGAATAAGAGCAGTAGATAATGTTCTAGAGATGTTGAAAGTTTATCAAATAGATTTTGTTTCATCTTCTGATATTGGTTTCTTAAAGAGCATCAATGGGAAAACAAACAAGACAACTAAGGTCATCTTTCAACTTCTTAATGCTATGGATATTGAAGCAACAACAAAACAGCCATATGGCACAATAGTAAAGGATCTCGCCGCGATCAAATTATTCGCATCGGGCATAATGGTTCCAAAAGAATTCATATGGCCAGTTAAACCTGACAAATATCTAGGCCTTCCCACAACACTTGTAGCTGATGCACATAAATTAGGACTGGAAGTATATGCTTCTGGTTTTGCTAATGATTTGTTTACAAGTTATAGTTATAACTATGATCCTACTGCTGAGTACCTTCAATTTATCGACAATGGAGAAAGTGTCGATGGTGTTGTCACTGATTTCCCAGCTACAGCATCAAATGCCATTGGTGAGATTACAAATACAAATCTCCTACCTTTAGTTCATATGATCTTCAAAACTTTCTCTCATATTTTGTTTTGTATTGCAGGGTGCTTTGCACACAACAACACTTTGCCTAAAAAAGGTATATATAACTAATCTCAAATTGTCCTCAATCATATAGTTTTGACATGACAAAACAAAAAATAAACAAGTCTAACATTACAAAATGCTTTTACAGGAACAACTTTAATCATAACCAACAATGGAGCGAGCGGTGTATACCCGGGAAGCACTGATCTTGCATACCAGCAAGCTATAAATGATGGAACTGACATCATAGATTGCTCAGTTCAAATGACAAAAGATGGAATTGCCTTCTGCGCGAATTTTGCAGACCTGATAGCAGAAACCACTGCTATGACTAAATTCATGGCCCGATCTTCAAATGTCCCGGAAATTCAACCAAAAAGTGGAATCTTCTCCTTTGACCTTACATGGAGCGAGATTCAAACGTTGAAACGTAAATACTTCCTTATAACAAGTGTTCATATTCATATTCAACTTTTTTAAGAGTAACAGGAAACTTATAAGGTATAAATTTGTTGTTTCAGCTCAAATGATTAATCCACAAGGCAATGACTTTCAACGAAACCCAGCAAATAAGAACAATGGGACATTTGTTACCCTTCCTGAATTTTTGGAATTGGCCAAGACAAAGTCTGTCGGTGGCATTTTGATCAACATACCGGTGAGCAACATCGCCAATTATTACCTATTATATTTGTATATGAAAATAAATAAAACTCCTACTAATGCTAAATGCTAACTCTATTTGCTTCACAGAATGCTGCTTACCTTGCATCCAAGAAGGGTCTTGACATTGTAGGTGCTGTCACCACAGCTTTGAGCAATGCTACCTTTGACAAGCAAGCCACACAACAAGTCTTCATCCAATCAGATGACACTTCAGTCCTATCCAAGTTTAAGGATATCCCATCTTACAAAAGGGTGTTGTACATTAAAGATAAATTAGATGATATACCTATTCAAACAGTGGAAGAAATTAAGAAGTATGCAGAAGTAGTGAATCTTAACAAAAATGCTGTTATCAAAACATCTGAATCCTTGTTGGTAGGATTAACAAAGGCTGTTAAAGAATTGAAAGATGCAAACCTAACAGTATTCGTCCACACTCTCAGAAACGAATACATGTCGCTTGCATTCGATTATTGGTCAGACCCTAATGTTGAGATTGCTACTTACATTCAAACTGCTAATATCGATGGCATTGTGACTGATTTTCCAGCCACTGCAAGCAGATTTATGAGTAAGTCATTCCAATCTGTTTAACTTTTTTAAATCATCCAAGCAACTACAATCTTATTACTCATTATACCAATAAGACATTATTTTTCAAAAGCAAAAGTTGAAACTTTATGTACTGTTATACAATTTTCAGGAAGCCCATGTAGCGATCCGAACCACATTCCGGCCATCTTACCAGCTAATGCTGGTGACCTATTAAGTACTGTTCCAGCTGAATTGAAACCAGCAGCACAAGCTCCACTTCCACCTCTTCAGGTTTCAAATGTTGTTGACCCTCCTCTTCCTCCAGTCACCAACTTGACTAAAGCTGAGCCTCCAACTGCACCTAGTCCTCCTCCATCCTCTTCAGGTGTTAAGGCATTTGGTGTCAACTCTGTTAGCTCCCTAATGACAGTTTTGGTGGTGACAATGCTTTATGCTGGTCATTGATGATTTCATATAACTTGGCATTACCCTTTTGGGTCTTCAATTTTCATTCCAATATACTTTGGCAGTAGACTATATCTTGTTGGGATGAAACAAATGAATGTGTGTTTGGATTAAGAGAAATACTCGTTAAAACCAATCTATATCACCAAATTCAGAATTAATTGTAAAGGTTGTGCAAGTTTCTCCATTCTATGCAGTTCACTATAAGAAATGCAAAAAATGCAAATTTTTACAAGATGAATAAGAAATTTAGAATCAGATTTAAGTGAACCATTAAAAATAAAGTAAAGATTTCTCCATTTCTCAAAAGAAATAGAAATAATCCATTACTATAATTTTTATATATACTATATTGAGTTTAATTATTACACGCTTAATGTGGAAAAGATTTATACTATCAACACATCACAATTATTTATAGGTTTGACTTTTGATGTAGTTACAATAAAAGCAAAAAATTATAATAATTATATAAGTAAGGCTTAATTGCAGTTTTGGTCCCCCTATTTTAGCTAAATCGCAAAAGTAGTCTTTCTATTTTATTTATCTTTAGTTTTGGTCCCTCAAACAAAATTTTGATCCAAAACTTGATTAAGTTTCATTTTTTGTACGTTTATTTATGTCACACCATGCCTTAAGATATCGTGGTGCAACAATTGTACCTGAAATCCATGATTATAAATGGTGTGGTGTGACTTAAAAACATAAACATCACGAGAAATAAAATAGTAGACTACTTTTGCGATTCAGCTAAAATAGAGGGACCAAAACTGCAATTAAGCCTATAGGTAATATGAAGTCATACATTTTCAAAAATGGTGACCTTAATTAATAAACACAAACTATAATGGAATTCTCCATTTCTTTGGAGAAATAGATCCCAACTCCGCTTCATTAGTTTATCTATTATGTAATTTGGGCCTTTTAGAAAAAGAAATACCTGAAAACTGTTCTGTAATTTGTTTTACATAATCAAGTATCACTGTCTTCCTAATTAACTTAATATCTTTTTTTATTTAGGTCCCAACATGACAACCAAATTGTCAAATGGCGTTCTAGATTTTTTTTTTCTCACTTAGATTTTTTTTTATAAATAATATCTTTTAATATGTTGTAGCAAACACATACAAAACCCTCAAAAGTGATTATTTTTATAAAAAAAAGTGACTATTTAGAGAGAAAAAAAACTGTAACAAACAACCTCTTTACTTAGCAAGCAAATAGAAGCAGAGGTTTATGTGAAATGATTTATCTATTTACTGGTTTATGTCAAACGAATTGACAACTATTACCACAGTCTGATTTACAGATTTATGAGACAAATTAATTTACTCGTTTTAGTAATCTGAAACAGCACAATTAGGTAATAGGATCTCATAAATATTTCTTGTAATTACAGTTCAATATACTCAATACAATTCAATGTATCAACTAGCATTGCCCTCTTCAGCTTTTATTATCAGTTTTCTTCATCTTGATAGACATTAGAAATCTAGTTTCTTCCTGATTTGTTCTGTGTTGCAACTAAAAGTTCAATAAAATTCAGAACAAGTCATCAAAGTTCAATCTCTCTGCATCTGAAAAACATGGTCATTGATTAGAATTGCATAAAAACAAAATCATAAAAATCTTTTTTTTCCCATCTTTCCCATATTCTGCAACAAGGTATACTTGTGTAGCCAAACCTCCATAGTCAAGGGAAACTGAAAGCTCATCTAACAAAAATACAAGACAACCAATGTTATAATGTTTGAAATCGACACCAAAAAGTTTTAATTAATGTGTCAATATTAAAAGGGAAACGTACTTCATTAATAATGTTGTCAAAAAATTGCAGAACGTGTTACAAAGTTGAAAGATCAAACCTGAACAGATTCATCAATAATCCCAGAACTGAGTATTCTAAATTCTGAATCTAAATTAGAAAGAGAAAAAAAAAACATTTTTCAATTTTGGGTTTAGAAAGAAAAAAGGGTAAAAAAGTAATATTTAACAACGATAGAATAGTTAACATTATTTTGGTTAGACGATGTATGGAATGAAAGAGGGAAAGTTCAATTTAGAAAATCCCAAAAAAAAACCATCTTTCACTCCATACAACTCTACCCAACATTGCATTAAGTTAATTCAATGTAGGGTTTGATTTCATCTCATATAAGGCTCAGTTTTGGCACAGAGATGATATCAATCGTCTAAAAGAAGCACCACCATGAATGGCTGCAATTGGATTCAAAACCCTAAATCAGTGAAAAGGACAAAAGCGTCAATTTCACCGATCTCGTTGCCACGCCACTGGCGAGTATTCTTTGACGGCGATCGATCCACCCTGAACCACACTCCAAAACCATCGTCATTGCCTCTTAGAGATGAGAGAGAGAGAGAGAGAGAAAGAAAGAGGACCAAAGAAAAGGAAAAGAAAGGAAATGAAAAAAAAAGATACAGATTCATATAACGATCAAGAGAGAGAGAGTGTGTGCGAATAGCATTATTATTATTATTATTATTATTATTATATTATATTATTATGATTATAATTATGATGTTGGGGACAAATGAAATTAGGAAACTGCAAAATCATTAATGAGAAAACTCATTCAGTAAAGGAGTGTGGCCGCACCGCAGAAACCCTAATCTAATTATTACCTGCTCTATATGCTCAAATTTATACACTCAACTTTCCATTTTTCCTATTTTCCAATTCTACCCTCTGCACCATTCATCACAAACATAGCTTTGTGTTCGGGCAATTAATTAAAAACAAACTTTCTCTCGAGGGTGTGATAATGAATTTTTTAAAAACAAGCTTTGTCCTCAAAATTATAATAATTACAAACAAAAAAAATTGAGAAGATCAAAATTATTTTATTTTTATTTATTTTTTGTCTAATCTTGATTTGAGATCTGGATTACGGATCACATTTAGTAATTGTCATCTAAAATTATGATTGTAGAGATTAATTAATTATGTAAAATTGTTTGTGTAATATCAACCATTCAATCCTAAAGCAAGGGTTTAGATTTTTTATCGATGAACCTATATGCTATAGTTACACAGCAGATCCAGATCCCTTGTTGACTTTTTGTTGTGCGTTTAGGGTGTACCCTCCCATTCTCGACCATTTCTGAAAACTCCACCCTAAATCATATCTCCATTCCTTTCTCGACAATAGCTCTTGATGCTCCTTAATCTTGAAATGCACCATTTTTTTTCGTGTTGCATGTTTTCTTTTTTGAGGATTTTTGCTCGCTTTCTCTGTTTTATTTTTTATTTTTTTTATAAACAATTACATGCTTTCTCTTTTTCAACATAACCAAGTTGACGATTTTAATAATTCTATAAAAAAATTAATTCTTTTGCAAACACTTCAAATTCTAATACTATTAAAATGATTCTATAAATTATCTTTAAGTCTTAATTTAAAAATATATAATGATTTAAAAATATATGAATACTCTTTCAATAAAAATATATGAACTCAACGTATTTTATTTAATATAACATTACTAGTTTTTAAAAAAATAAAATTAAAGATAAAAATAAAAATAAAATAAAATCCAACAAATTAAAATATCTTTTATATTCTAATTATATTTTCTTCACTAGTGTAATTGTGTTATAGGATATTTGACATCACCAAAAAAATTCTTAATTTATTATTTCAAATAAGTTGTCTCACCTTATAGATCGTTAGATACGATACATTTAAAAATATTTATCATATTAAATAGATAAGTCGTCTCGCTTTTTTTAAGTATATATTTTGATCCTAAAAATAGATAAGACATTCTTTTAAGATCAAATTATCTATTTTTAATGATCAAATTGACTCCCTTTTTTAAGTATTATTAGAGATCTAATTATTCATTTTCTTATCATGGTTGAGATAAGGTATAAGTTGTCTCGGTTTTTTCTCGAGTAATAAAAATTGTTTTCATTTTTTCAATGACCAAATTAAACCTCACAATTTTTTCTCCAGTAATAAACCTTACTACTAAAGTACTAACATTCTTCTCTCCCGTGACATATATAATAACTAATAACATAACATTCACCTAAAAAAATTTCACTCCATTTCTGTTTTCTAATATTTTATTTTCTTCAAACTAAATTAGATTTAATGAGACATTTGTCAATCACAATTAGTTGATTGTATAAATTAGACATTTTCTTATGGCTTAAAGAATCAAAAGTTTCCTATCCTAAAAATCAATATAAAATTAGGTTAAGTTATTTAATTGTAAAATCACTACTATTTATATCTGTTATATATTATATCTGTAAAAAAAAATGTTATAATATTATTTGTACAAATATAGTAAATTTCCTTACAAATGGTGATATTAGATTGAACACATATATCAACCTATTTTACTTGTGCATACAAATTAAAGATATTTGGTTTTATAATAAAAAAAAATAGCGTGTATCTTCAAAGATACTTATTTTCTGAGATGCTCAAAATATTACTTGTTTATTATTGACAACAATAATAGTAATTTTGAGCACAAATAACTATAATTTCGTGTAAAAGATATTTTGATGGGATTGAATTTAAAAATTGTCAACTATATTTTTCTATGTTTCTTATATAAAAAAACTCAATTACATATTTCTTATTTATGTCATGATTCTCTTTCCTATAATATGTCTTTCCTATAAGTCAATCTCACTATTTATAGACTTGTTATTCCTCATCAATAAAAAGTCTGTGACACTTTACCCTAACTAATGGAGGACAATATTGAATTTTCGGTAAGCAAGTTTTATCACTATGGTTTTGTCCATACAAAGCTTCATGTTTATTATTGATTATTTTCATACCTTTCATATAATCAGATTTCTACTTTGAAAGTTGATTTGGGATGCACAAAGGGTTGTCCCACGGATGTGACCAACATGTTGCAACAACTGAAAGGTACGTTTGGTTTTGTTCTATACATATTTTTTGTAGTCCTCTTAGATTTCTATGTAGTTGATGATTTCCTGATGGTTTATTTTTTTAAAAATATTTAATTTATTTAATTAAATTGTAAAACTTGTAAACAGGAGTGAAATCTATATCCATTGATCCAAATCAAGGGAATGTAACAGTTGTTGGTAATGTAAATCCTATGATGCTAATCAAAATTCTTCAAAAGATGGGTAAAAAGGCACAACTTTGGTCTTTTGACAAAAAACCAAAGAAAAAGAGTGTTGGTTCTCATCACAGACAGAAACATCATTCTCACTGTTGTCATGAGAGTAGTAACATCGAGGATGAGTCTGAAACCGTTCATTATGATCGTATTAAACATAGGACACATCACTATGAAAGGAGCAAGACAAAACATGACCAAGATAACATGTTTGGTTTTGGTAATCAACATCAACATGCACCACAATCTCAACCACAGGTTAGTGGATATCATCCACCAATGTCAGGGCCCAACTACCAACAACAGTTCTCAGGATATAATAACCATCATCCAACAATGTCTTGGAACCAACCTCAACATGTGACATTTCCAAGGCCACCATCAATGTATCCAATATCAAGGCCTCCCTATGGTTACTATGGACAAGGTCATCCCTCATGGCCCAATTATGGACAGGGTCAGCCTGCATGGCCCACTAATGAACATTATGGCTCAAGGTTGCCAGGATACAATCCCATGATCCACTACAACAGTTATGCAGACAATTATCGCTATACTATGTAGATTTAGAATAAATATGTAGTTATTACATGTTTTACTATGTTTTACCTTTAAGGCATTTTTTTGAATACTAGTTTTATTTTATATTATCCAGTTCTGTTACCAACGATTTCATTTGCTAATGCTACTAAGCTACTTCTAATATATACAACTATATTTTTCCCCCATTTTTAGTGTACATAATTTCCATTACAATCAATGTATATCAGTGGGGAAACAAATTGTATAAATGAATTTGATACACTCAAGTAGGCGTGTCAGCGTAGTATCAAATAAATTCCATCATATTTATACTTTAGTGCAAAAGCTGTGAATTTCTTTTTGTACCAACCAACACAACATTTTCTTAGTTTATTTTATTCAATTTAGAAGATAAACAATTATCACATTCTTAGCATAACATCCTACAAAAAGTTAATTGCAGGGACTCTTAAATATTGTATGGAAGATACAGGCATCATGCTGCCAGTTTTCAAATGTACCACTATGTCTGTTATACAAAGACAACTACATTGCGAGTCCGGAGTGAATGAAATGTTACAAATGACATTTCCATTAAATAATTCAATAACTTAATCCCATCTTGATGTAATATGAAAATAAAAAGAATAATAAGAATTAACTAATATCCATCCGGTCAAGCATATCTACAAATGTCATCCTCCTTGGAAACCTTGGTGGCAGCCTCATAATCATGGAATCTTCTATCTCAATGGGTAAATGAGTCGCCACAATCACAATTCCTCCTTGTTTCCTGTGTTCTGCAATAATGTACTCGAGTAACTTTACACCTTCATCATCTAACGCAACTGAAGGCTCATCAAGTAACCATATGGGGCGATCAATTGCGAGCATTCTGGCAAGTTGCAATCTTTTCCTTTGGCCCATTGAAAGCACCTTTGGCTTTTCCTTGGCCAATTTTCCTAGTCCCATCACCTCAAGTGCAGGCATAGCCTTCCCGTGCTTGCCTTCAAGAAGTTCAAACCACTGAATATTGTCCAGAACTGTAAATTTATCTGTAATTGCATCTTTGAGAGTGACCCAGTTAAGCTGAAGCTTATACTGATGAAAGATTGTTGATTTTTGAATGTCATGGCCATTCCAAAGGATTTCGCCTGCAGAAGGACGAGAAAAACCAGCTAGCATGCGCAAGAAAGTTGACTTTCCTGAGCCATTTGCACCTGTTAGCACAAGTGCTCCTCCATCATGAAGAGAGAGATTCACATTAGACAGAACTTGCTGGGCATTTCTCATACAAGAGACATTGTTAAGGAGGAGACGAGGCAATGGGGGTTTTCTTACAGACATCAAGTTTAACAAGTGAAAACTGCTGCCAATATCTGCAAATTCAGATTAATGCTTACTGATCCTTAAATTTTTGTTGATACTGCAAGTTCAGTGTAACTTCTTAAAAAAATATTACTAATTGAAGCAAAACAATTCCGACTTCATGAAAAGTGACTCAACATCACACAACAAATATGCCATTGTGTCATACAAAAATTTTAATACTACATAAATGTAGAACATTTAAATTACTTCTGATGCTCAAGGATTTTCATCAGTCCCAAATAAAGGCGAACTTTGGGTTAAGTGGCATGATAAATCTATGTTGTCAATCGCGCCAGTTAGATAAATAATGTTTTTGTTTTTCTTTTTACATTTTTAAGTTAAATTACAAATGCACACATATAACTACAAACAGAACAGATCCTAAGTTACACTAGAGATCCTTTCACAACATTCTAGCTTTCCATTTCATCAATAAGTTCTTAATGAATTCATGTAACAAGTGCTATCCCTAGTTTTTCTAGACTGTTTCTTCTTGTTTTGCAAGTTCGACAAACAAATAATCGGTATCATATATAACCTAAAAATTGAACTTTTGGTTTCTAATTTGCTATATGAATTCCAATTAAATTACGAAATGAGGGAGGAACTATAGAAATGGATTTAAAGTGTTGAATTAAACAATGCATACAGATAATTTATGAAACATCAACTACTTCAAAATAAAATTTTCAGCAAAAAAAAAGGAGAACATAAGAGAGTGAAACAAAGCTAGTCATAAGAAAAAGTATTACCAGAAGCAAGAGAATGCAGAAACGTGAGACAATGGTTACAACCAAATGAAAGAGGCGAACAACCTTAAACCCTCGTTTTTTCAATCATAACTGAAACAAAAGAAACTCCATTCGAGAAAGAACGAAGTGGGTGTTTTCTTTTGGGCCCCCGAATTCAACGGATACGGGTTTCGGACATTTCGCTTTTGTATTTGTATAAGCCTTTTCCCAAATAATTTACCCAAAAAAAGCCTCTGCCCAAGATAGTTGAACAAAAAAAAAACTACCCAACAGTGTTGCTTGCGTCAAATGAAATAATGAAACGTTTAGCAGAAGGATCCTCGGGTTTTATTCTGGTCGTGAAGTTATGGAAGTTATGAGTTCCCACATAACTCTTCAAAATCTTGTTAAATCTCTCCCTCTCCTTCTCACCATAACAAAACTCACTTCGTTTAGCAGGTGTATCCTCTCCGTTCACTTTTTCTTCCTCGAGAACAGCTGAATTATTCTCAGATCCACCATTTAAAGGAGAAACCTCATCCTGACCAGAAACCACAGTCTCGAAACTAGTTTTAGAGTTTACATCTTCAACTGAAACCTTACCCTCGTTGTCATTAATGGATTCTTTATTTGAACGATTATCATCACCTTTGTCTGTGGTCTCAACATCCATAGCTTCTAGCTCCAGATTGCGCTTACTATTACCAACCAAACCTTCCACCTTTCGGCCTCTCTCAGAACACTCCAAACACTTAACAAGCTCATTTTCAGACCCCAAACTAGCCAGTACAGTCTCTCTATCACGATGACAGCATGGATCAAGAGCAAACACAGGGATGAGATAGACATACCTCCTCCTGTCACAGAACTTCTTGGCACTAAAAGAAGCTGTCACCCGCTTATAACCAAAGATCCGTATCTGAGATGGAAGGTTTGAATTAAGGCGGTCAACAAAGATCAAATTATCTCTAGTTTTCATAGTGCTCGGTGCAGATAATTTGATTGTCTAACTCATTGTTTGATAAGTGGTTGATGGTTGTGGAATAGGGACATTTATAATTTATAATTTAATGTTAAAATTTTGATTGCTTATAGAGCTCACTGCCGATTTTGATTTTTTTTTATAAGTGCTCCTTACATTCTAATATTTAGTATTTCTGCATTACTGCCTTACCAGTTTTATTTTCTCTCTTTTGTGAAGCAATATCATGATTGGTCATATCCTCCAACTCATTAAAATGCATCAATTATCCACCAGAATATTTGCCACAGATCAAATTCATAAGCAAACTAAAATGCAGAAGGAGGCAAACATTTGTTGAACCCATTTGCTGTTATGATCTAAAAGCAATTGACGGGAAATTTTAATATATATTATTCGAGTTTGTCATGTTTTGTTTTCAAAGTTACTTATGATGCACGGAAACCAAATAAGCTCTTGTTGTTACCATTTAAAGGTTGTGAAATGATTAGCTCCGGTGGCATACTAAAATTTTGGCTGTTCCTTCGTTGATAGAAATTTAATAATTTGCTTTATCACTTATATGTATGCGAATTTTAAGAATAAACAATAAAGCAATCTTTCATTTTTCTCTCATCCCAATTATTACTCATCGCATGAAAAGGTATATTGTAGTGGTGAAGAAAAGGAGAAAATTTGACATGCAACCATTAAGAATGCACAAAACACACAACCCTAAATTCTCGGATAAAAATGAAGGAAAATTTAAATTTGATATCATTGTTCGCAGTGGCGGACTTGACTAAGAAGCTTCGGGTGACCGACATAAAAATGCAACACAAAAACTCAAACAAAAATGCAAAAAAAACTCAAACACCTTATGTGCAATAAAAAAACTCAAACACCTTATGTGCAACAAAAAAACTCAAAACACTTTATATCGACATAAAATCAAAAACCTTATGTGCAACACAAAAACTTTAAACAAAAATCAGCACTAACGTCTAATTCAAACTCCAAATTAAAGCTCCAAACTCAACACTAACAAAATAAGCTTTAAGCTAACTGAACAACATAAGCAAAAAGTAGAATTCCACAAAAATATCGGGTACTGACATATAAGTTAAATTCTTAGGATAGGTAAAACTCAACAATAGGAAGAACTCAAAACTGACACAGGAGCGACGAACTAAGAAAAATTGAAATAAAAACTAACAGAGTCAGAGGAGCGACGAAGTATCAAAACTAACTAACAGAGGAGCGACGATTCAAACTAACTAACAGAATTCCAAATCAAAACTAACAAACAAAAATCAGCACTAACTAACAAAATAGAAATCCGAACCTTTTGAACAAAGCAGCAACGTGAGGTGGCCGCGCTTCGTGATTTCTGAATCTGAATCTGGAGGAGGGAGAGAGGAAGGCTGGAATAGAGAGGAAGAAAGGGAAAACTGAATTAGGTTTAGGTATTGTTGTAATTTTTTAGTTTTAATAAGGGCATAACAGAAGGAGGTGCAGTCCCAAACAAAATCAACTTCATTCGGCAAACAAGATTACAAAAATATAAACAGAATCGTAAACTGAGACGATTTGGAAAGAGAATGTAACTTACTTTGCTACTGCGAATGCGGGGAAAACTGAATGCGACTTGATTTTCTCTTTCTCTAAAGGAAATTGCGAACTGAAATCACGAATTTAGGAGAGTGAATGCAGAGGGGAAACGAGGAGATGAGATTTTGAGTTACTCGAAATGAATTTAGAAATTAAGGTTCTTGAGTTTTGTAAATATTTATTAATAATAAACATTTATTTTATTTTTATTGTCAAATATTTATTTTTGTTATGAATAAATATGTGTTCCGTTTTTTTATGTATGTGTTATAAATATTTATCTGACTTTTTTTTTACATATTTATTTTTACATATTTATTTTGTTCAACTATCTTGGGCAGAGGCTTTTTTTGGGTAAATTATTTGGGAAAAGGCTTATACAAATACAAAAGCGAAATGTCCGAAACCCGTATCCGTTGAATTCGGGGGCCCAAAAGAAAACACCCACTTCGTTCTTTCTCGAATGGAGTTTCTTTTGTTTCAGTTATGATTGAAAAAACGAGGGTTTAAGGTTGTTCGCCTCTTTCATTTGGTTGTAACCATTGTCTCACGTTTCTGCATTCTCTTGCTTCTGGTAATACTTTTTCTTATGACTAGCTTTGTTTCACTCTCTTATGTTCTCCTTTTTTTTTTGCTGAAAATTTTATTTTGAAGTAGTTGATGTTTCATAAATTATCTGTATGCATTGTTTAATTCAACACTTTAAATCCATTTCTATAGTTCCTCCCTCATTTCGTAATTTAATTGGAATTCATATAGCAAATTAGAAACCAAAAGTTCAATTTTTAGGTTATATATGATACCGATTATTTGTTTGTCGAACTTGCAAAACAAGAAGAAACAGTCTAGAAAAACTAGGGATAGCACTTGTTACATGAATTCATTAAGAACTTATTGATGAAATGGAAAGCTAGAATGTTGTGAAAGGATCTCTAGTGTAACTTAGGATCTGTTCTGTTTGTAGTTATATGTGTGCATTTGTAATTTAACTTAAAAATGTAAAAAGAAAAACAAAAACATTATTTATCTAACTGGCGCGATTGACAACATAGATGTATCATCTGTAGTATAAGTTAGGATCTGTTTGCATCTGTATTAATGTATCAAGCTGTCGTTTAGGTTTGTGGCATTGGGTTCTACCAGACATATTCTTATCACTTATAAATAATGGAAAACTCAGATAAATGTCCGTCAAGTTTATCCCCACTGCCGCCAACTCCAGTAATTGCAGAAGAGCCACAGACCAAGAAAGCGAAGATGTCTACCACAACTTCTGATGATGAAGAATGCACAGCTGCTGCAGGTACCAAGGTAAGATACAAGCGCCGTAAGGTAGCTATTTTATTTGCATACTGTGGCGTTGGTTATCAGGGTATGCAGAAAAACCCTGGTGCAAAGACCATTGAAGGTGAAATAGAAGAAGCCTTATATGTGTCTGGAGCTGTCCCTGAACAGGATCGCGGAATGTCTAAACGGTATGACTGGGCTCGGTCAGCTAGAACAGATAAAGGAGTTAGTGCTGTTGGCCAGGTTGTCTCGGGTCGGTTCTACATTGATCCGCCTGGCTTTGTTGACCGCCTTAATTCAAACCTTCCATCTCAGATACGGATCTTTGGTTATAAGCGGGTGACAGCTTCTTTTAGTGCCAAGAAGTTCTGTGACAGGAGGAGGTATGTCTATCTCATCCCTGTGTTTGCTCTTGATCCATGCTGTCATCGTGATAGAGAGACTGTACTGGCTAGTTTGGGGTCTGAAAATGAGCTTGTTAAGTGTTTGGAGTGTTCTGAGAGAGGCCGAAAGGTGGAAGGTTTGGTTGGTAATAGTAAGCGCAATCTGGAGCTAGAAGCTATGGATGTTGAGACCACAGACAAAGGTGATGATAATCGTTCAAATAAAGAATCCATTAATGACAACGAGGGTAAGGTTTCAGTTGAAGATGTAAACTCTAAAACTAGTTTCGAGACTGTGGTTTCTGGTCAGGATGAGGTTTCTCCTTTAAATGGTGGATCTGAGAATAATTCAGCTGTTCTCGAGGAAGAAAAAGTGAACGGAGAGGATACACCTGCTAAACGAAGTGAGTTTTGTTATGGTGAGAAGGAGAGGGAGAGATTTAACAAGATTTTGAAGAGTTATGTGGGAACTCATAACTTCCATAACTTCACGACCAGAATAAAACCCGAGGATCCTTCTGCTAAACGTTTCATTATTTCATTTGACGCAAGCAACACTGTTGTAATTGAGGGCATGGAATTTGTGAAGTGTGAGATTGTGGGACAGAGCTTCATGCTTCATCAAATACGGAAGATGATGGGGCTTGCCGTGGCAATTATGAGAAATTGTGCACCAGAGTCACTTATTGAAAAAGCTTTGCAAACGTGAGTACTGCTAATGGATTATATATTTTATATCCAACTTTCTATTTAAAATAGTGACGATTATCTGATTTTTTTCTTTTCATTTTGATTTATTCTTCCAAAATGCAGGGATGTTAGCATCACTGTGCCTACTGCCCCTGAGGTTGGATTGTATTTGGATGAGTGCTTCTTTACTTCATATAACCAGAAGTGGAAAGATACCCATGAAGAGGTGTCAATGAAAGCATACGAGAAAGAAGCTGAGGACTTCAAAATGAAGTTCATATATTCTCATATTGCTTCCACGGAACAAAAGGAGGGAACTGTTGGCCTATGGTTGCATTCTTTGAACCATAGAAACTATTCAGATCTGCGTGTTGTTGAGGAGGAAGGTGTCGCAAATGAGAAGAAATCTGAAATTGAAGTTGTGGCTGAGTGAACTATTTTCCGGCTGGTCATTGTAGAACTCATTCTTTCTAATCGATTTATGTTTTGCGTTTGACTATTTCAGACTTGTTATATCGATACAGATACGCATCCTATGCAAATTATAGGAAAGAAATGGCATTTTTGTGTCTATTTTCGGTAGACACTAGGAAAGGAAAATGAAAGAAACACCTTATGATTTACATATTATTAATTATTCTATCCTCATTCACCTGATATGACTTGCAAATTTGTATGTGTTGTTTTTATTCTTCCACTTATCATAGCACGTTTAATTTTTATATACTATTCATTGATCTTTTAGGATAATTTCCATAACAAAGTAGAAAGACGGTTTCAACTTAGTGTGTTTTGTTTAATTTGATATTCAAATTTCTTTAATGACATGGTATACCGAGCCACATTTTTGAGTTAATTTTAGCTACTTGACACAATTGAAAGTCACATTTCTCATTAGATCTTTTAAGCATAAATATGTAAGCAGACAAAAAGTAACCAAGGAATAAACAATGTAAATATATTTGACTACCACAATCCATGTTCGCTCAACAACCTGGGTGAATGTTTGAAGCATGAATATGAAATTGAATGGAAGGTTGTTGCTTAACTCGTTTCACACACTAGTCCTCGTATCATTAGTAGAAAGTACCAAATGCAGGATCTGCCAAACCATAAATTGCACTTTTGCAGGTGTGTTCAACCTCCATACCCACTTCCAATCATGTATTGTATCCCATGGTCTAACTATGTGCAGAAGCGAAGAGTACCCAGACGAAGCTTTAGCTGTACAAACACCTTTGGTCCCCTTCACACCCATCCACCACCATGAAGGTTTTCATCCACAATCTTAGGAATAGATAGGCTGTGAGCTAGCAACAAAAGGATTAAAAAGTGTAAAATACGTGATTTGTTGTGTTTCTTGTGTGTCTCAAACAAGATCACACACATTATATTTATAATGAGGTTACAATAATTACATTCAAATACAATAATTACATTCAAATACTAGGGACTTGTATTTGACTAGAAGTTCTACCATTGAACCTAGGAAATTGTACGGTCAAAGAATAATAAATCATATTTTGAATTCTAACACTCCTCCTCAAGCTGAAGCATACATATCATATGCACCAAGCTTGTTACATATAGATTCAACTCGAGGACCCCTAAGTGACTTAGTGAATATGTCAGCCAATTGATCACTTGATCCAACAAAGTTAGTTGTGATTTCTCCGGAAAGAACTTTGTCTCTTACAAGATGACAATCAATTTCTATGTGCTTTGTTCTTTCATGGAAGACCCGATTGAAAGCAATATGAAGTGCAGCTTGGTTATCACAAGTTAGTTTCATTACATTGACATCTCCTAACTTGAGTTGTTTGAGTAACTATTTTAGCCATGTAAGTTCACAAGCCATTGCAGCCATAGCACGATATTCCGCTTCTGCGCTCGATCTTGCGACTATGTTTTGCTTCTTGCTCTGCCATGATATCAAATTACCTCCAACAAGGACCCCATACCCAGAAGTGGATCTTCTATCTGACGATGACCCTGCCCAATCAGCATTAGAGTAGCCAACAACACCGGAATTACCGTTGTGTTCATAAAGCAATCCTTTTCCTGGTGCATTCTTGATATACCTAAGAATATGAATCACAACATTCCAGTGACTATCACATGGAGCACTCAGAAACTGACTTACTACACTTACAACAAATGTAATATTAGGTCTATTTAGTGTAAGATAATTAAGTTTGCCAACAAGTCGTCGATATCTACCAGGGTCTTGCAATGGCTCCCCCTGACCTGGTAGGAGCTTGACATTAGGATCCATAGGAGTATCACGCAGGCGACAATCAAGCATGCCTGTTTCTTCAAGTATATCAAGGGCATATTTTTGCTGAGTAATTGTTATACCTGTCTTAGACTGAGCAACCTCAATCCCAAAAAAATATTTTAGCGGCCCCAAATCTTTAGTTTGAAAGTTTTGAGACAAATGTTGTTTGAGCTGATGAATACCAACCTGGTCATTACCTATGATGATGATGTCGTCAACATAGACAAGCAGGTAGATGCAAGTGGTTGGTGAAGAGTGCAAGAAGAAAACCAAGTCATCAACTTCACATCTAGTCGTACCATACTCCTGGAGCACGGTACTAAACCTCCCAAACCAAGCACGGAGAGATTGTTTCAGGCCATATAGAGATCGACGTAATCAACATACCAAGTGAGAGGAAAAACTAACAGTGAAGCCTGGTGGTTGTGCCATATACACCTCCTCTTGTAACTCTCCATGCAGAAAGGCATTTTTTATGTCTAATTGATGGAGTGGCCAATGGTGAATAGCAGCTATGGCAAGAAAAAGTCAGACGGATGCGATTTTGGCAATCGGAGAAAAGGTATCCCCATAGTCAAGACCAAAGATCTGTGTGTATCCTTTTGCCACAAGACGAGCTTTTAAGTGATCAATCTTTCCATCAGGCCCAACTTTGACTGTATAGACTCAGCGACACCCCACTGTGGTTTTGCCATCAGGTACCGGTACTAAATCCCATGTCCCGTTGGAGTGCAAAGCAGTCATTTCATCTATCATTGCTTGTCGCCAGCCAGGATCAGACATAGCTTCACCTGTAGTTTTCCGAATAGACACAGAATCCAAGGAAGCCACAAAAACATAATAGGATGTAGATAATTGATTGTAATTCAAATGACAAGCATATATAGGATTAGGATTTTGAGATGACCTGTTACCTTTACGCAGAGCAATGGGTAGCTCTGGTGTAGGATGCAGAGAGTGAGAGTCTGGTAGAGCAGGGGATGAGTCTTGAGGAGCGGGTGGTGGACGAGGCCTCCGTTGGTAGGTGCGTAGGGTGGTGCTAGAGACAGGGGTGGGAATGGAGACAGAGGTGGGTGCAATGGGGAGATTAAGGACCTCTGAAGAGAGAGATTGTGATTGATTAGAATCATTGAACTCTTTTGCAGTAGAGAGAAAGAAGGGGCGAGTCTCAAAGAAACTGACATCGGCAGAGACAAAGTATCATCGAAGATCTGGGGAATAGCACCGATAACCTTTCTGCAGACGAGAGTAGCCGAGAAAAAGACACTTAAGGGATTTTGCAGCCAACTTATCTTTCCCTGGAGTAAGGTCATGAACAAAACATGTGCACCCGAAGATGCGAAGTGGTAGGGTATAAAGATGTTGGGGAAACAAAATAGAATGTGGTACCTTGTTTTGAAAACTAAGTTCTCACAACAGCAGATACAATACGGAACGAAGAGTTGAAAAATAAGAGGTTGCTGAAAAATCACTACATCATGAAAAGACCTGCAGAAGTTCCGTTTAAAAATTATTAAACTCCTTTCTCCCTTCAAAACAGTATAAACTGCAATTAAAAGTTGGAAATAGCAAGTGAAACATGATTTGCATTCAATTCATTCCATTTCCAAATGATGCCTTGGCCTGGGACAATTTGATAAATGATAACCATTTTAACGCCTTAATTGCTATTTGATTATGACCAATTGGAACTTACAAAAAAGGTCTGATAAGTGTTTGGGCAACCCGACCATTCATTACTAGAATTTTCAATTCTTATGATAACCTGTAGATGATAGACAAACAGAAGTATCCTTCTAGATAGACTATTTATGTAAGTTCCCTCTTGAAAGTCATTATTTGTTAGTTTCAGAAAACTTGAGGGGTACACACAGTATAGTTAGTTTGATCCTTGTTGTCCACTTTTCGTTTGATCCCTGGGTATTCACATTCACAGCATGTAAATTAATCTTTTCTTTTACATTTTTATATAGGACCAATCCGTCTTATATTCTACTACTCAGTTTGGAGTTGGTTTTACCTGCATATTTTGTCATCGATATCATAGTTTTCTTTGATTTTGAAAGTTCTGAACTGTATGGATTACTTCACAGATCCGATGAGACCAAAAACACAAATACAGCATCAACTGTGATAAGTACTCATTACCTAGACAAGTATCTTGGGAGTTATAATAAATGATGTAAGATTTCACTCCAAGAAAATGGAGCATCATTATCACTATTACTATAACTATATGTGACAATTAAGAACTTGGTTTATATTTATTTTGTGGACAATACAAAGCATCACTTCTTGGGCACTTCGTATTTCGTTCCAATTTCGCTATATACTGTACCCATTTTCCTATGAATAGTTAAATATGACAACTATCCTACCTATTTATCAAATCCATTAAGTAGAAGATATGTTCAGGTTGAATTTCATTCTTCATTTACAATCTAAGATTGGGTAGTACACTAGTACCAGTTCCATGGACACTACAAACCCAAATATCCCAGGTTCAACCGGTGCATAATCAGAAACATGGAGAAGATGGACCTGAACACACCTCACCCATACTAACAAACAAGTTATGCTTTTGTTTTTCTCAATAACACAGGACAGGAGGAAAAAGAGAACGGATAACCAAATAAATGCATAGTATATTATTTCCAATACGCAATAACATATTTTATAGAGTCAATTTTCAAAGAGAGTAACATTAAAATGACTAATAAGTTATTCACAAAACCCCTTCAAAAGCAAGATAGATTAATGATATGATATAATCAGCCGGGTATGAAGCCAGCAACTACATTGTTACAGGAAAAAGCTATAATAACAAGCTAAAGTCGAGTACATTCAGAAAGAATAAAACAGTAGAAAATTCAAACTTGTATACAATATAACACAATTAGTTTCTACCAAGAGGCAGAGATCTGCAAGAATATGTTTCTTTAAAATCAGACTTCCTAGAAGAAGTGAAAATAGAGGCATAAACCTCAGTAGCATTGGCCGGGGCAATATCAGTTGCCTTGAAACGCTTAGCAGCAGCAGCACCGCCATTAACACTCTTGTTACCATTAGCAACTTTCCCATTTCGATCAACTTTAGCAGAAGCCTTCTCCACACCCATAATACCATGCTTAGTTCCACTCAACTTTGACACTTCCAAACCCAAACCATTCACAGCCTCACTATTCTTCACCTTCTTGGTTTTCTTCTCCCTAACCTTAGCTTTCTCCTCCTCCATCTTCTCCCTCAAAACCGCCACCTCTTCTTCATTACCATTGATCACAATCTTATCAACCTCATCAAATTCTTCATGGCAAACCAAACAAGCCGAAGACTTAACCTCCTTCAAAGCCTTAGCACTCAAAACATGACCACAATTCCTCAAAGCGAAAAATTTATACTTCCCATTGAATTCAAGCCCTGCAATAGGGCATTGAAACTTAGCCCCATCATCTTCGCCGTTAATCGAAGAAAGCTTAACCGTAATCATGTCTTTCAAACCCTTGATATACCCAAATTCCTTCGGAAGTTTCTTCCCCAACAAAGCCTCCACCAAAGATACCTTATTGAAGATATTCCCAAGCTTATCGATCACACATGGTTCACGCAACGGTTCATTCGATAGCGCACAGTTCTGCCACTTCGAAAGCCTCTGTTCGTTTGGATCCACCTTGTCTGGTTTCTTTTCCGCGTACATTTTAAGGTAGCAATCGCGTGACTCGGCTCCCGTCGCGCCGCCATCTCCACCGCCGCCGCGGAGGCGTGATTGAAGGACGAGAGTTGAAAGAGGTGCGATACGGGAGGTGGAGAAAACGGTGTTATCGGGGAGAGGTTTGCCATTGAGAGTGAAGTAGAAGGATGATGGAAGGAGGTGTTGTGAATTGGGGAAGAGAGAGAATTTTAGGTCGGAAAGGGTTTGATCGCCGGTAACAGATTTAGGATAAACTTGTTGGTCCGGCGATTGGACTAGGACTTGGAATGATTTAGGATGCATCTTCCTTTTTCCTAGGGTTTGTGAATTGTATTGTGAAACGTAAATCGGAGGTTGAATGATTTTTTAATAGATTCGAAATCGGAACCCTTGATTATAGATTGATCTCTGCCTGCCGGCAACCGACTTTGACGACGGCTTTGATTGGCTGGGCTTATTTTCGATATGGGCTTTGAGTTGAGTTTTTGTATGTATTGGGTTGGGTGAGACAAAGAAAAGAAAAATTTCCCCTGTACCCCCATTTTTATACCTATACCCCCATAATTTTTTGAAAATGACAATTATATCCTTATTAATTCAAAGATTTTTTTTTTTTTTTTTTTAATTTCATCTTTTTCGGAACTACAAAAAAGATTTCCGGTACACAC
Source organism: Cicer arietinum (assembly GCF_000331145.2). Classification (NCBI taxonomy): domain Eukaryota; kingdom Viridiplantae; phylum Streptophyta; class Magnoliopsida; order Fabales; family Fabaceae; genus Cicer; species Cicer arietinum. The sequence goes on from NC_021166.2 coordinate 1,360,668, forward strand.
CTTATTTCCGGAGAACTTTTTTCAAGTTTTCCGGTACATTGTTACCGGAAAACTTTAAAAAAGATTTCTGGTGCAGAAGTGAAAAATTGTACTACCGGAAAACTTCATTCCAAAGATTTCCGGTACAGAAGGTGTTTCCAGAAAACTTTCTCAAAAAGATTTCCGGTACTCACCATTTTTTAATTTTTTTTTTAATTTTATTATTTTTATAAATGATAATACATTAGTCAATAATTAACACATCATAAATATTAATTAACACATATAAATATACCATAAATAATTCATAATTAATACACCATAATTAATGATTAATACTCATTTCCATAACAAGATTTATAAATTAGTTAAAATCAAATAAATACTAATTTAATAAAAAAAAGTAAAACAAAAAAATTATTTTAAAAAATATTTAAAAAAAAAATCAAACAAGTACCGGAAAACATGTGGATGAAGTTTTTCGGTGGTTTCCAGAAATGTTACGTTGAAGTTTTCCGGAAACGATGTTTTGTACCGGAAAACTTTTTTCAAGTTTTCCGGAATGAAAGTTGTGTACCGGAAAACTTGAAAGAAGTTTTTCGGAATTTTTTTTTTTGCTTGTTATTTCTGTTCCGGAAATGTTAAATGAAGAAATTAAAAAAAAAATTATATGTATGAGGGTATTTTAGTATTTTTCCTTTACTTTTGGGGTATAGGAATAAATGAGTGGGTACAAGGGAAAATTTTCCAAAGAAAATCAGTATTTTGCGTAAGATTACTACAGTTTAAAAAAAATAAAATCTTTTCTTAAATATTTATTTTCAAGAGTTCTCGTTTATTCATTACAGTTTTTTTTTTAAATAAAATAATCACAAATTTGCATTTGTTTATTAACTATTTAAAATTAAAAACAATCTAAAAATTTATTTACTTAGAAGTTGTTTTGAGTAGTTTTCAAAAAAAAGTCATTATTTATAATTGAATTTCTTTTATAAAAGATAATTTCTAAATAATAGAATACCAAAATATTTTTTTTATAATCTATAACATATATACTGCTCATGTAATTTCACATTAAAATCTTTTTTTTTTATAATATTTTTTTAAAAAAGTGATTATATCAACAAACACAAAACAACTTCAACTTTTGTGTTAAAAATTAAAGAAATAGTCTCTAAATTATTAAATGCCGAAATTACATAATTTATAATCGGTAATAAACATGCCTACACATGAAACCGATTTGAAAAAAAATATTTTATCCACACATATAAATACTAATAAGATTATTGATGGAGTTGAGTTTAGCGGAAGGCTAAGAGTATATTGTTGTGAACTAAAGTTTGAATTTCAATTGAAAACGATATATATTTTGTGTTTGATACGTCTTAAATATGATTATTTCCAATATGATAAACGTATGAGAAAGAAAAAAAAAGAATTGATAATATTTTTTTTAGAAAGGTTATAGAAATTTCTTATGACGTCTCACATGTACAATTTAAAAGTCGTAAAAGACTATTGTAAAAAAATTCTAGTCCCCCATTGATTATAAGGTATAAACATACTTTATAAAAGGTGATATTTCTTATCTCATCTCATGAGTCAATTTTGTAAGAATGAGTTAGTTATAATATTAAAAAATAATATAGTATCAAGAGTCTATCGATTTAAATCATCTATCGTTTATATCCACATATTAAGTCCCACAGTATTGATGTGAAGACTATATAAATTTTATTTTTAATTTAAATATTTTCTCTTCTATAGTTTTTATTAATACTCTAATAAAGATTGCAAGGACATTTGACATGCTTGAGTGCGAGTTCAAATATGTAATGCTCCACTTATGCATCTTAAGTGTGAGTGAATTTCCCCACTTGATTTATTAGAGTTTTAAAAAGAAACATCATATGACATATTTATAAGTTGTTATTTAATATAAAAGAGCTTATAAATAAGTACTTCTATGAAAAACACTTATTCTATAAACGTTTAATTGAATTGTTTATCGAAACATAATCTTATCATAAAGTTTTAACACCGTTTAATTAATTACTAAATTATGTAGATGCACATAAATTTAGTAAAACTCACTTAAATTTATAAAAAAAAAAAAGTTATTAAGAAGAGTTTATTGATAACATAATTCTTTACATGCCAAAATTAAGTAATACTATTTAAGTAATGCTACATATATCTCAACATGAGTAATGCTACTTCTAAATGATTCTGTAAAAAAATAAAAATACTACTTCTAAAATAAAATATTTGTCAAAATTGTATCTGAGATTCCTCACCCAAAAATGGAACCATACATAAAAGCTACATTTATTTAGATCTTTGTTCATCTAATTATCCTAGTATGAGCCATTGTTCGTACTCTAATTTGAAATTAATTGAAGACTTAGACCACCTCACATGTGCCATTCCATTCCAACAATTTTCATTTTTCTAGCTCCGATTCCAAATTTGCCAAGATTAATTATACAAAACTGATTATTTGATAATAATTTTCTATTCTTATCAATGTTATGTAGTGTGTATATATTTTTGTTCATAATTTCACCTGCATCCTAAAGTTGGGATGGCCCTATTTAGTTAGATAAGATAAGACCAAAAGATATATGTAGTCCCAATTGAGCCTCAATCAATGATCAATATCATGGTGCTATGTGCATAATTGCATGGTAGGCCATGCAAATTTATTTTTGAATCAAAGCAATGCCATTTTGTTAATGTGGTCCGTCTACATTTTTTTTTCCTGGAAGAATTGTGAGGTCATAATCTCAAATGGCTAAAATGTAATTATATGGAAGTGGTCCTAAACCATAAATCACCAAGGAATAGAGGTAGACATGCTATCAACCATGCTTTGTGTATTTTTTTTATTTTACCAACTACCCCATTCCCCAACCCCCTTCTTGTTTTTTTTTTTTTTTGTCAGGTTGTGTGTGGTATTCAATTAAATCACATCTTGATATATATTTATTTCTTGATCAAGAGACCACGCTTGGAAATCCATTGATCAATGTATAACTTTGCTTAATTGAATTGATTTGAAGCCACTCCATCTCGATTTCACGTTTACCTCTCCGTCCTTCTATTTACTCCCTCAGTCCCATTTTATAAACGTTTTTTTTAACACATATTAAGAAACGATTAATTTAATTTGTTCATTTGATTTGTTGATGTTTATAAAATATCTTTTGTACGTATGTGAATGAGTTTATCTTTAATTTTTTATCTTTCAAAATATATTAATAGTATTAATAAGAGGAATATTTGAATACAAATAATAAATGAATCTAATAATTTAAATAAGTTTATATTTAATAACAATTTTTTTAATAAAAATGATGTTTTATAATTAGGAGAGAATATATTACAGCGTTAAATAAATTTGTAGTTCATATAAAATTTTAAATTTTCGTTTTTAGTTCACATAAAAAAATTAACATTTTTTAGTTCTTAAAAAATTCTTATGCAAATAGTTTTGGTCTTTGTTGAAATATCGACACATATTTTTGAACCATTTTTTAAAGACATGTTTATAACATTGTAGAAAGTTTATCCAAAAAAATGAGTTTAAAATTCGATTTCTAGATTTATATTTTTGTTTATGACATATACAAAATTTATATTTAATTCACCTCTAATTAAAAAATTTGAATTTTTTGTGCATAATTTTTTTTATAATATTTTAAATATTTTTATAAAAAAAATCATTCAAAAAATTAAAAATACAGTGACAATTAAAAATGTTTCGTAAAGTAAATTACAATTTTTCTTGTTCATACAAAATTAATTAATTTATGTAAAATTGTCAAAATAAAGTATAATTGAGAACGGACGAAGTATTTAGGAATAATTAATTATGTAAAAGAGTGTCTATTAATTAAGGACAAAGTAGTTAATGAACCAGAAAATATAATTATGCAACAAAATGTTAATCGGCATTTCTCAACATGTTAAGTTGTTTTTATATATTTCAAGTTGAGTTTGCTAAGGAATTAACTAGTCTTTTACTTTTTGGACCAATGAAATTAAAAAATGCATGGGAAGTTGATTTAGTTTCCTCCGTAGATGAAGTTATTTGATCAGATTCCTAAGTATGAATAAATGCATGAAACAAAGGAGTACTCCTAGTATGATGTTATTGGAAGTGTACAAGTAATTAAAGGCAATACATATTTTTTAACTCCTAACTCCTAGTTTGGTCCGTCAAATAAAAACTCCTAGTAGTTTGGTGTTCTATACAACATTAATCAGGGGATTATTAATATCACATTCTTGATCATATTTTTCATACGTTTTAAATAAGCATTAAAAAGTTCCACTTAATTTTCCATCCAATGCAATGTATAAATAATAATAATTTTAAGAAAATTTCCTTTACCATAAACTAGTCAATGTCCTAGTTTATCTCCTAGATTTTAGTTTACTAAATTAAACTCTGTATTATAACAGTTTTGAATCAAAGAATTACACTCACTCAAGCACATTTTATAGTTTAGTTTTCCATTTAACATGTTGTTATCTTCGTCGCCATGCATCAGCATCACAAGCAGGAATAGTTTAGCTTTCAATAAGCTGCCAAACAACAAGAGAGATAAATTTCTACAACAATTCACTTTTCTTCCCCCACAACATATCAAATGTTTTCGATGCTCATGCTCATTGGTCTCTGAAATTTCTGCAGTAAAAGGTGTCTTTTGGGTTTGCATTTCACTATTCACAGTTATGAAAATTAACCATTATATTATTTTCAAAGTTTCTATTATGGATGTACTGTTTACAAACTTTAATTAACAAAAGTTATTTATAGGATTTACTCATTGTGAACTATAACATGCATAATAATTTATTTATAAAATTAATAATAATATGCATGTTTGTACATGTGAATTTATTGAGTTATTTTATTTTTCAAAGACTCAAATACAATTAATTAACTAGCTGGATTTAGATTTAGTCAAATTGTGGATCCAATTTATTTGCTTCCCCTGTTTTGACGGTATACCAGAACACAGAACATGAAATCCAAATGTGTCACATTTTTGGTATAAAAATATGACTTGTACAAAACCCTCCAAAATTTGTTAGGTATAATGTTGGCTATTGAGTTTGGTTCAGCTAACAATTATTTTATAGGGTAAAGTAAATAATCTGATTAATAAATTAACAGTACGTATATTATGAATGTATTAAAATAACTGTTGATTTTATGTTGTATTTTACTTTCTAAGCTATAACTCATTTTTTTATGGATCTAAATTAGAACTCATGACATAAGTGCACTCAAACCTTGGACTTTAAGAAAAGTAGGATTCTGATTTATTTTCCATGATTCATGATGTCATTCTTATGATATTTTCACAAACTAGTAACTTCACTGACACCGGGTAAACAAAACAATTGACTCAAATTTATCAACCCCACAGATTCCTTTTCTGGTACCAATAGCATATACCGTTTATTCTACTTGGACAAATTGATTAAATTATTCACCTTGGTTCTCACAAGTGGAATAATAAAAAAGTGTAGACGTACAGGAATTAATTTACACACCAATTAATTTCCAAGCAAGTTAATAAATATTTTCTGCATGGATTAGATTCATAACGTTCAACAATCAAACTAGTTTTTTTTTTTTTTTGTACTAAATTAGTCTAGTATAATATTAATTTGAATCATATACCGGTACAGTAATCTGTAGAACCGTTTAATTTAGAAAAGAAATAACGGTACGTGCTGCTACACCATGCAATCTTAAGATTCCCTACA
>NC_021166.2:1366450-1371663 GCF_000331145.2 Cicer arietinum
TCTTTTTAATTACTATATTATGATAAAATTTTCAATATAGGACAAGGTGAGTTGAGATAAGATAATCAAAGCTCAGTTGGCAATCTATGAGCCACCAAAACAATTGAAGTTTGTCCCTATTCACATGACAGAACTATTAGTGGCTGACCTTCTCTTTACACAATAAATGTTGTCACTCACCAAACAATCACCCAAAAAATCAAACCAACCATACTACACCAGACACTCCTCCTACCCTCAACTCATTCTCTCTGTGTTGTTATATTATAACAGTCCTATTATTTACTTGAATTTGCATCTGAATATTTTCTAACATGGCTGCTACTGGAGTCCTTGCAGAGATTTTGGATGGAGATGTATTCAAGTACTATGCTGATGGAGAATGGCAGAAATCTTCCTCTGGAAAAAGTGTTTCTATCATCAACCCTACTACCAGAAAGCCTCAGTACAAAGTTCAAGGTAATGTTATACTAGTATATGTTATCACAAAATTTAATTTTCCTTTCTTATGTGTTTAATGAATGCAAAACTTCTGAACTATATAACATGAATATATTCTGAAGATTCACCTTTATAAACCAACTAGTAGTGGTGAATTTTGTGTAAAACAGGCAGATAGGTAAATAGATAGATAACAGAAAAGAAATTTGTTCAATAGGCTCTAAGACTCTTATGAATGATATTAATGCAGCTTGTTCACAAGAGGAGGTTAATAAGGTGATGGATTCAGCAAAAGCAGCACAAAAGTTATGGGCAAAGACACCACTTTGGAAGAGAGCTGAACTTCTTCACAAGGCTGCAGCAATACTCAAAGAACACAAAGCTGAAATTGCAGAATGCTTAGTCAAAGAAGTTGCAAAGCCAGCTAAAGATGCAGTCACAGAGGTGCATATTGTGTTACATGATGGTTCTGTTTTAACAAGTCAACTGTTGTTTAGGACTATAATATTTTTGAGAAATCATGAAGATAATTTGTTTTTAAATTTTATTTTTTTGCAATGAAGGTTGTAAGATCTGGTGACTTGGTTTCTTACTGTGCTGAAGAAGGAGTAAGGATTCTTGGAGAGGGAAAGTTCTTGGTTTCAGATAGCTTTCCTGGAAATGAAAGGACCAAATATTGCCTCACTTCCAAGGTCTATCTTCACTACATATGCTACATCTTAATTTAAAACTCATACATTACTATAAATTAATCTTTTGAAATATTGGAATGCTTTCATTTCAATAAATTGACACATCACAACCATTATCTTAGTAAATTTTAAGGACTAGTTATAATAAATCAATTGATCATTGTGAACATGTCCATGTGTTATCTTATTGTTTTGTTATGCTTGGTTGATGATGTGGTCTAAGAAAGTTGCAATTGATTTTCAGATTCCACTGGGAGTGATTTTGGCCATTCCACCATTTAACTATCCTGTTAATCTTGCTGTTTCAAAAATTGCTCCTGCACTCATTGCTGGAAATGCTATTGTGCTCAAGCCTCCAACTCAGGTAATTATTAAATCTTTCATTGTGATGATAATCATCAAAAGCACTACATGTTAGATCCATACTCTCACCCTATTATCCACTTGCTTATGTCATATAAGTTCTAGCTTATGTCTTAGTGGTTAAATAAATTAAAATCATTTTCATATAAGATATAAATTATTTTCATAAGCTATCATGGAGAATTTATGAAAATAAACTGAAAATTACATAGAGATCTCATAAATTGTTTCAATAAGCTCTCGAAAATAGTTTCACAAGTACTTATATAAGTCACTCCAAAAAGACAATAAGTTTATGTCAGAATCTTTTAAGTCCTCTAATCACCCCCTTCTTTTGTTTATTGTTCTTTCTAATGGTTGTTTGATGCTGCATTTCAGGGAGCTGTTGCTGCTCTACACATGGTTCATTGCTTTCATTTGGCTGGTTTTCCCAAAGGCCTAATCAGCTGTGTTACTGGAAAAGGTTCAGAAATCGGCGACTTTCTTACAATGCATCCAGCAGTGAACTGTATAAGGTAACCGGTTTACTCCCTTTTATATGATACTGTGATAGTAATTTTTCCTCTAAATGACTTGTAACATTGCTACCTTCCAGCTTCACTGGTGGAGATACTGGCATTGCAGTTTCAAAGAAGGCAGGAATGATTCCTCTACAAATGGAATTGGGAGGAAAAGATGCATGCATTGTACTTGAGGATGCTGACCTTGATTTGGTTGCTGCAAACATTATTAAAGGAGGCTTTTCATACAGGTGAAAGAGGAAGGTTTTGTATTTTTATGCATTGACTTCAATAATATAACTGCTAATACTATTTGGACCTTTTTGTGAATTTTTTGTTTGAGTCTCTTCTTAAGTTGGTTTTACATATTGGTGGTTAGGTGTCTGACTCAACAAAAAATGAAGAAAAAAACTTTTAACGGACTCAAATGAAAAAATGACAAAAATGTTTTATATTTGCAGCTTAAGGGACTAAAATAGAACAAAAAAATTTAAGGAGACAAAAACTATAATTTATGATCATATGAATGTTGCATTGGTTAAAACCTCATATGGTGCTTATATAATGAAGGGCTATTTATAAAATTGTAATGCCACTTACTTGAAATTTATTTTTGTTTTATTTTCAATAAAGTGGTCAGAGGTGTACTGCTGTTAAGGTTGTGTTGGTCATGGAATCAGTTGCTGATGCATTGGTTGAGAAAGTGAATGCTAAGGTTGCAAAACTAAGTGTTGGACCACCTGAGAATGATTGTGATATCACCCCAGTTGTATCAGAATCATCAGCCAATTTCATTGAAGGTCTTGTGTTGGATGCTAAACAGAAAGGAGCAACATTCTGCCAGGAGTATAAAAGAGAAGGGAATCTCATTTGGCCTTTGTTACTTGATAATGTTAAGCCAGACATGAGAATTGCATGGGAAGAGCCATTTGGACCAGTTTTGCCAGTAATTAGGATCAATTCTGTTGAAGAAGGTATCCACCATTGTAATGCTAGCAACTTTGGACTTCAGGTAAATCTTCATTCATTTTAGTTCTTTTATTTATTGCATTCACAAAAAACATTCTTAAATCTATTTTTTGTTATTCAGTTTTGTCCTAAAATATATAGTTGTTAGTTAATTTAGTTTTAAAATGTATCTTCTTTTAATCAATTTAGTCTAAGAAATTACTAAGAGAAGATAAACTCAAAAATATTTTTGTATTTTAGATACATACAAAAATTGTAGTGATTGCATCTTACACATTTATTTATTCTTGTCTTTTGTAATTATTTGTATGAACACATTGAACTTGAAATTGTTCAGGGATGTGTATTCACAAAAGATGTGAACAAAGCAATCTTGATTAGTGATGCGATGGAAACAGGAACAGTTCAGATAAATTCTGCCCCAGCTCGTGGGCCAGATCATTTTCCCTTTCAGGTAAACAATAAAAACTCCACAAAACCAATCAAACTAGAGAAATAACTTTTGAATTGATCAGATAAAAATCATGATTAATAACATTCAAATTCTTGATATATTCATTAATCATCTATTTAAATTGTTACAGGAATTGTGAAATTTTGGTTGTTGAAATAAACACAACACAACTAATCAAATTATGTTGTTGATTTCACACAACAAAAATTAAAAATTGATATTTTCCAAGACTTTTGAAAATAACCAAAAGCATTTATATATCACAAAGCAAAAAAATGTGTCTAATATTTATCAAATGCTGTATTGACAGGGTATAAAGGACAGTGGAATTGGATCACAAGGAATAACAAACAGCATAAACATGATGACCAAGACCAAAACTACTGTGATAAACTTGCCAAGCCCTTCTTATACCATGGGCTAATAATAGTACATTTTTATATATTCTATGGAAAAATCAATTTACTCTTAGCTCCTTAAGTTTAGCGTTGTATTCTCTTTTTGCGGCTGGGAATCAGAGATAAATAACTAAGTGTGACTGTGTGATCGTTCTGTCACATAGCTACTTCATGTGTCTGCTTACCGTACTAATGTTTTGCATCATATGAATTTAAAATGTCTTGTACCTTGTCAATAAGTTAGGAATATGATTTTCTTCCACTTAAATTGAATGTCAAGTCAATGAAATTAGCACAAATATTAAATAAATTCTCCTTCTATCTCATAATTTTTTAAACACACATTCCTAGGCAAACAAAAATTGTTAAGCGTGACTTTTTTTTAATTGATATGTGGGGCTAATCAAGTACACCAAAATAAAGGAACAATTTAATACATCAAAATAGTATCACATTCCTTGAGACTACATACAATGGTTAATCACAACACCTCATTTTTCTATCTATCAAGACGTCTTTTACTAAGTACAAAATCGCAAAGATTATAGGTAAGACTCCAAAGTGGAAAATGACTCCTAAAATGTGGGTTGAGATCATTATAATGATTTTTTCAATGAAAAATGTTGGTCTAAGTTAGCCATGTGGGATATCTGACCCTTTAGTCATGTAGCCTAAACTGGAGCCTATGGTCCGGTGCACCAAAATAGTTCAAATTGATTGAGAATTTATAAAAGCACTTATACTCTTCTACTAATTGATGTGTACAAAACCATCGAAACTTATCCACAAAACTCCAAAACAAATAATAGCTCTAAAATGTGGCTTCAAAATATTATATTGGCTTTTCTCGGGAAAACGATGGTCTAAGTCACATACAAGAGATCTATGACAAACCATGTAGTCTGGACCATAGACAATACACCAAAATAGTCTCATATTCAATAAAAATTTGTAACCAACACTCACACTCCTCCACCAACTCAAACGATTTTATTAAGGATAATCGGGTCAAGCTTATACACAAGACCACATGGTGGATAATACCTCAAATTTATGGAGGTTGTAACGTTTTTATGTAATACTCCTATGGTGCATTTGATTTGTTGAAAAATAAGAGACTCGACAACACATTAGTTGTACTATGTTTTATTTCAGAAATTAGAATAAGGACTCGACTACACAGAACATAAAGGACTGGACTAAAGCTTAAATTTTTGTCTCTCACTAAACTATGGTACAACTTTTTATTCAAAATACAAATTTATCTAAGATACCAAAATAACATTTTTATTTTTTACCCTAAATATTTTCTCAACTTTTATCTCTTCCCACTCTAATCTCTCTAGCTTAGTTTTCCCTTCTATCTGTCACTCTCCTTTATATATATATATATATA
>NC_021166.2:1371916-1387411 GCF_000331145.2 Cicer arietinum
TATATATATATATATATATATATATATATATATTTATTGTAGTAAATTTTTATTATTTTATTTGTATCGTTGATTATTTTTTATATATATTTGTAAAAAATTGTTCAATATTTTAAATGTTTGTCGTGTACTGTTCTATTCCCTACTTCTTTTTTGCATATCAAATGCACCACTCCTTGCTTGGTTATGTAATTCTTTATATCATTTTGGTGGTTAAGCATGCTTATTTGTAAAAATACGAGGGAGGATAGAAGGTTTTTATTTGTTAGTTTTTTTTTTTTTGTTAATCGTAGAAGTTAAAGGAAATGAATATGGATCCTTAGTAAAGCTACTTGACCCGTTGGGCCAATGAGCAAAACATGGCGGGTAGCCCACCACTTTGCTGGTTGGGGGCATGCCTAGAGGGTTAGTCCACCAACAACTTTTGGATGAATCTTAGTTCAGCATTTAATTTTTAATTTTTTCTATTAAATATTTGACAGACCAATTCGACGAACCATTTAGGAGGTACTCTGTGATCCTTTTAATCTCAAATATAAGAAAAAATGAAACAACGAAAATAAATGTATTTTGTCTAAATTTTATATTAAATACATCAATTTTTATTGACTCAACTTTATCTTATATTCACTATCAAATGCAGTATAACTTATATATGGAGCAGATTAAATAGCATCCTAATAACAATTACTCCCTCCGATCTCAAGTATAAGATAAAAAAAAAAAAGTAAAAAAGATACATTTATAAATACATTAATTTTTTGGACTTATTTTTACTTATATTTGTAAAATAAGACGTGATCGTGGAATTCTCTTGTTTCATGGAGGACAAATATGAAGTTATTTAAGAAATTCTGACGAGATCACCTTGATAAAATCGGCTCTTGAGCTCTTGTCAAACGGCGGATGCGTCATCAATCCAAAGAATATTATTGACATTATCGGGAGAAATGGAGTGATAGAGCAATAGAATTGCAACATTTCCAGGCCGAGAAATTTAAAGTTGTAAGGTCTGATTTTTTGATCGAACCATCAATAAAGTCATATTTTTTTTCATTTCAAGAGAAATATACTTTGCACGAACCCATGCATGATATTTAGATGCATCCAAAATGGGAGACACCAAGACAAGAGACCGATTCTCATTAGGATGAATGTAAAAGGGACTGTTGATATCTCGATTTCGATAAAGATAATGCAGAGACGACTATGGAGGAGGAATGTTGACCATAAAAAAAAAAATAGAAAAAAGAAACGACTGAAGAAGGAAAGAAGATAAAGAGATGACTAAAATTGGTATTTGACAACTTATATCATGTTATTTACTGAAATTACCTCATAATTTATTAATTGATAAAATAGCCAAAGATTAAATATTTATAAAAGCAAATAAAATTTACTGGTATATAAGGTTTATCAGTTAACAGACTAACTAAAACAAAACAACGAAAGTCCAAGAAGTAAAACTAACTAATAACAATAATATTAAACAATAAAGATATTCTATAAAATATAAATTAAGTAATTTCATCAGCAAAAAGAAAAACTAATTCATGTTGACTCAATAATCAAACTTACAAATGATAATATAATCACAAATTTAAAAGGTAGTAATAAATATAAACACTCCTTCTAATATGAGTAATATCCATAAACTTTATTCCAGTAAATTGAATACTTTTCTATTATATCCTGTTTTGAAAAGAAAAAAAAAAATCCATTATATCCTATTAACTTATATACGAAAATATTTCACTTTACTTTCAATAGGCCGCAAAGGGTAATGTATCTGAAGGAAATCTTTTTCTTATATAAGAGGTAGCATCATGTGAATGGAACTACGTGCTGTTTTTTTTTTAATAAATAAATAAATGTTAAATTAAAAAAAAATTATATTAATAAAATAAAATAAAATATATTAAATGCAATAAAAAATACGTAAAAGTTAATTGTGGTAGATGTTTCAAATAAAAGAGCGTGTTATAATATAGGCCGCAAAATAAAAAGGAGTTGTTGCTAACTTATTTGCAATATCATGTAAAATAGCAAAATAAGAGGGAGTTTGAAAAATAGAATGAAGTTAATTTATTTGTTGACAACAGAAAAATAAGAGAAAGTTGTTAACAAAATAAAATAAAATTACAACATTGCAGAAGATGGTTGTTCAAATATTATAATATGTTATTTTATTTGCTAATTAATTTAATTAATATATTTTATTTGATTTTATTAATATAATTTTTATTTTATTTTTAAATTTATTAATTTACCATTTGTTTCTCTGTTGAAAAAAATAAGACAACATATCCATATATGAGATGCAAGCATGATATTTTTTTTTTCTTTTATGAGATCACATATTTGCCTTACATATAATAAAAAGTTATTTTCAAAAGAGGATATAGTAAAAAAGTATCAAATTCTATAATAGAGTTGTGAAAATGAAAAACATAAAAGCTCTTATAAATACTATAAAAAGAAAAAGTAATAAATATAAATTGAAATACGAGTAGAAATTTAGCCAACCAACCTTAACTCAACCCTACCGTGAATGTTAACGGCATAGCATAATATATAGTTTGAGTAAGTGGGGGTTGAGGTGTAAAGAGAGTCCTAGCACCTGAAGAGAAGGGAGGATGTGATTGCTACAGGACAAGGACATGTACCTATATCTTTTGTCGTTGCCAAGCTTCAATAAACCTTTATTCAGCACATTAGGGGCGCTGCCCCTTCATGTCCACCAAAAAAATAAAGCTTTATTCATCTATGGTCTATCAAAAAATTTAATTTCCTTATCAATGTTGTGTATGTTTTCAAGCTTTCTCTTGAATCTTGTCTCAATTAAGAATATTTAAACTGTGCACCCCTTAGATATCCTCCCATTTGAACATGGCAGGTTCAGTCACTGACGAGATATATGGATAGCACACCCAGCATCTTCTATACAACTCCGAAATAAATTAAGAATATATGATTTATAAGGTCTTATTCTTCTTCTAATCTGTCTGATAATTTAAATGTGCATATTAAAAGTGTTTAAATTTTCCATCAGTCTTATTGGATTAGATGCAATCGATAATTTGAACTGTAGTATGTTAAAGTGACACTTTGGAAATAGTAAATCAGCTTAGCAACTAAAAGTATACATACATATGCCTTTTGGGGTGTATTATTTGATTGGTTAGATTCTTGTACTATTGTTAAATAACTCAATTGTTAATTTTAATTGACATATAAGTGTATATAAGTGTGTGGAGTATTGCTACCAAAGTTTATTTTAATATTCTCTTTTTAACAATCATTATTTTATTGAGTAATATTCATGTTGTGTTCTACTATATATTTTATGTGGACCTATTTCTAAAATAGTGAAAATAAGATAAATTTTACTTAATAAATGAATAAATGTTGAAAAGAGAGTGTTAACAAAAGTGTTATTTATACTTTACACTACTCTAAGTGTGAGTAAATGTAGAACTTTATACATGTTAGATGACTTTGGTATAGTGATTGGTTTTTCAAAATATAAGTGGCATGACTCATATGTTTAATATGGTTAATGCATGTGTGGTTGATCTTACTCTTATATGATTATCATTTAAGTTATCCTCATGACTTAACATAAAACTACATACTACTTCATTCATCCTAAATAGTAGGTTACTTTGACAATTTCACACAAATTGAACAATATAGTTAATGTTATATGAAAAAAAAGAGTAATTATAAGTTACTTTACAAAGTATTAGTAAATGGTATAATAGGAAATGGATTATTCATAGTTCATTAATATTGTAAAAATTTATATGTAATCTGAGACAAATATATTTTGTTAGAATGACACATTTCATCCGATCATTGTTATAAGCAAAAAAAAATGACCTTAAATTTTAGTCACTAATATAATCAAAACTTCATTTAATGATAATATTTCTAATATATCTTTATTTTAATAAAAAATATTTAATATCGATAATTAAATATTTGATACTTAAAAAGACAATTCAGTAAGTTAGATTATGTTTTAAATGAAATATAGAAAATTAACTGTACTTAATTAAATTTATTATTTTGAAGTGGATATAATTTAAGACAGATGAAATACTAAATTTTTGTTCTTGTTATTAAAATATGAATTACACAACTTTCAATTATTTTTATATTTAAGGGGAGAAAAGATAGTTATTATAGTTCCGAAAAAAGAATGAGTAGTTGTAGTAAGTAAGTGAGGGAGAGCATTGGAGAATATTGATATTGAAATTGAAATGGTTTGATTTAGAAGAATAGTGAGGGAGCAGTTATGACATGTTGTTTGGAAATTAAAGAATGCAAATTATCCGTGCAAGAGTTGATCCGTTCCTGGTGAAACGCTTCCACTACTGTCCCTCTCTCTCTCTCTCTCTCTCTCTCTCTCTCTCTCTCTCTCTCTCTCTCTCTCTCTCTCTCTTTCTATACTGCCGCAACCTACTACACTTAAACAATTTTCTCTCTCTTTCAAGTTATTAATTAAATTTCAACCCCTCCACTCCATTCCATTCTACATTCCACAATCTCTCTCTCTCTTTCTAACTTCAACGCACGCTTCTTCTTCATGCACCCTTGTAGCAGAGAAATGCAATCCCTTAACTCCCTCTTAAACTCTCCTCCTTCTCAAATTCCAATTCCTCTTCAAAATCATTCTCAGATCCAAATTAACCACGACACATTCCATCAATCTCACAATTCTCACGATGATTTTCTCAAGCAAATCCTCTCCACCCTTCCTTCATCCTCTTCTTGGAATAATCTTGACCCTACCAACTCCAACCCTAAACCTTTATGGGACTCCAATTCCGATGAAACCCCTCTTTCCGACAATGTCCATTTCCCTAATTACGACGAACACACCAACCTCGCCTCTAAATTTCGTAACCACCAGATCAACGACAAAGCCGCCGCTCTCATGCTTCTCAGAGGTGCCGATTCCGGACTCCTCCAGATGCCGTTGAACCCCGCTGACTTTGACTCCTCTCAAAACGACGTCGTTGACGCTTCTTCTGTTCAAGCTCTCTATAATGGTTTCTCTGGATCTCTCCACGGTATCGCCCAAAACAACACAAATCATCATTTTCAAGGACAGGGTTTTGGAGGTTCAGTGAGTGCAACCAACCAGGCTCCGGCGAGTGGAACGCCGGGACAGCCGAGGCAGAAGATTAGAGCTAGGAGAGGCCAAGCCACTGACCCGCACAGCATCGCCGAAAGGGTATGCTTATAATTTCTCACTGACGTGTTTGGTTGCTCAACAAATTCAGCACAATAATTTCATTTCACTTGTCATTTTCAGCGTAACTAATTAATACTAGTATACTTATGAAAATGTTAAATCGTACATATTTTTTTTCCAGAGAAAATGCGACCGTCAGAGGCTACTAACAGAATAATCAGACTTGTTTGTTAGGGCCTACTTTAGTACTTTGATTAAAATATATTTTTTTCGTTTTTGTTAGGGTACAATACAATCACTTTGTTCTCTTTGACATAAAATTAATTTCGAAATATTATTTTATGTATGGCAGTTACGGAGGGAAAGAATCGCTGAGAGGATGAAAGCCTTACAGGAACTTGTTCCTAATGCTAACAAGGTAACACACCACACTCAACTCCATCCTGATTATGCCTTTTTTCTTGATGTATTCAATTTCAATCTTCATGCTTTTATTTTTGTAAAATATTAATACATGACCAACGTTACGTAGATATTTTTTCTTGTTAAATTCTTATAGAGTTAAATGTGAAGCCAGAAAATACACAGGTCTGATCCCATAACACACATGACCATTGATAGTCACATAAAATATTAATCCATTTATTGCATATTAATTGTTATATATAAAATATAAGTTTATAATTTTTCATACAGCATCCATATTGTGACAGTCTCACTTAAGAAAATAACTATTAATAAAATAAAAGTGAAATATTTTTTCCGACTCACCATATATATAAATATTAATAGAACCTTAATTAATTTTTTTTAACAATATTATCATTTATTATCTCAATTTTTTTATCTAGTAAGATATTTTAATTTAGTAAATGAATTTATGAATCTGAATTTTGTTTAAGAAAACTAAAACTTTTCATAAAAATTATCAGTACTGTTCAATAATTTTCTTAAATGGGTAATGTTTGTAGAACTTCTTTTTTGGCTGAATATCGTATGTGTAACTTAAAAAAAAAAAAAAAAAGAGTACTACAAAACATAATGTAATGGGTTGAAATTTTAATTTATTGTTTGGTCTGTGGAGTGACAGACAGACAAGGCCTCCATGCTAGATGAGATCATCGATTATGTGAAGTTCCTCCAGGTCCAAGTCAAGGTGAGATTCCCCTCTTTTTCTTCAATTTTTTTATGAATTCATTGTTTGAAGTTAGGCTTTCATACGTAGTGTAATTTTTAATATTTGTTATTTGTTGGCGCATTAATTGGATTTACAGGTTTTGAGTATGAGCAGATTAGGCGGAGCAGGGGCTGTAGCTCCCCTTGTTGCTGATATGTCCTCCGAGGTAAATTACCTTCCCAACAAATTTACACTTTTCTTCTTTAGTAGGAGGAGTTGTCCAAAGTTTTATTTGATTTACGTAAGTGTTTTAAAAACACATACTTATATTACTTATTTAAATATAGAAATTTATTATTGTACATAGAAATTAACTTTTTTTATACAAAATTTCATCTTTTAATTCTTTAATAATTACTTTAATAAATACTACTTTAGAACACATCTTAGCGAAACTGTTAATTATACAGCAAAAAAGGAACTCTTATGTGGCTGTTTTGCCCATTGTTTATTCATTCAAAATAAAAAATAATAATAATCGACCATCTATTACGGGAAATATATTTATGATTCATTCCCAAGACAATAGGGAAATTAATAAAACAAAATATTGAGGAAGATAATATTAAAAACAATAATGATTTACATTTTATTTTATCTGTATCTTGTTAATTTCTCAATATATATACATTACAATGGGTGTCCTCCACCAAACGTTTTTATATTAAAAAACATGTAAGAATTACCATAAGAAGATATACTCTCCCATGAAATAATGTCGGAGTGATAAGTCTTCTCGCACGGTCAGATAGAAACACACAGCTACTATTACTTTATCTTTTTGTTGGGTTTGGCTCATACTAGTAATACTCCTATCATCAATCAATTCTGAAATTCTCAATCATCACAAAACGACAAACCAAAAGTAGCACGCGTTCCTACTTTCTCAGATTCCACTCACTCCCCTAACAGTGCCACGTGGCGATTTGTCCTTGCAGGTTGTCAGTGACTGCGTCCAAGCCAACGGCAACCCCCGGAACTCTACCGGCAACCCAAAAACGGCGAACGAGAGCCTGACAATGACGGAGCAGCAGGTGGCTAAGCTGATGGAGGAAGACATGGGATCCGCTATGCAATACTTGCAAGGCAAAGGTCTTTGCCTCATGCCAATTTCCCTAGCTACAGCTATCTCCACTGCCACGTGTCACAACAGGAACCCCTTGATGATCAACGCCGCCAATAACGGTAACTCCAACCCTGTTATTGCATCCAACGGTGATGGGCCTTCTTCTCCCGCAATGTCCGTAAACAGCATCGTCAAAGATGCCGCGTCCGCTTCTAAGTCGTAGACGCCGTTGATTTGGTTGACTTTTGATATCGTCAGAGAAAAAAAAAGGTGGAATGAGAATATAAAATGACGTGGTATTTCTCAAGTTTAGGAAAATAATGCGTCACTAAAACGTCGTTAACTTATATACGACGTGTATTTGTATTTACTGGACCCGATCCTCTCCGGTTGCATTAGGATGTTACAGCTGTAGGAACCGTAAAATTAAGAAATATAAAAACGTTCTTTCTAAATTTAACAGTTGCTACAGCTACAGCACCAACAGTAATGGATCCAAAGATGCCAACTTCATGTTAATTTCAATATATTGATCACAGCCTTATTAAATTTCCACCTTTTTTGTTGTAATTTTCTTTATTACTCTTTTTGCAATGTTCTTCCCTTTTTTAAAATATATGCTGCATCTTAGATTTTACTTGCAATAAGCTTATTTTTCCTCGTTTACCTATCACTTTTCACTATTTGGTAGAGTACTTTATAGTTATTTGTAACATTAAATAAATAAAATAATTATATGTAGTCCCTACAAATAATCCTTAATTTTTATTCTTTAAAAAAAATTCTTATATTTTTTTGTCTTTTTAAATTAATTTAAACTCTCCAAATTTTGAATAATTTTTTATAAATGTGTTTAGCACATTATAAGATTCTCATCCACAAATATTTAGAATTATTTAAGAAAAAGATAAATTAAATATAATTTTTAAACGATAAAAGTTTAAAAATTTATATTTAATTTATCATTTATTAAAAAAATAAAAAGTTAAATATATATTTAAAAAATATATATAATATTATAAATATGACTGAAAAAAGTCATTTAGAATTTTGAAATATACAAATAAATTGACTTAAATGTAGGGGAATTTAATATTATAAAGTATGGATTTGAATTAGAAATATCATCCTTTTCTATATATTTAGTGTGTGTGAATTATGCGGCAATACTCTTTAAGGTGGATTTTTTTAAGGTTATACATATATTTTTTCTTAAAAAGAGTTTACATTTTAAAAAAAAATTATGAAGTACAATTACTACTCCATTCTTTAAAAAGTTATTAAGTACATGTCTCTTTTAGAGTTTTTCTTACCAAAGAGAAGCTAGTCTGAGAGAAAAAAATATATTATACCTTGTCTTTGATTCCCTCTACTTTATTTATTGAACCTCCCTCGCTGTTCCACAATAAATTTCTCAAAAGAAAAGAAACATTTTCAATGCAAACAATTGGAAAACATTTTCAATAATCTTTTTTTTGGTAGTGCATGTATTCCCATAATTTTTTTTCCAACTATTTGTTACCTTTACGTTATAGAAAATCTAAAATATAATTAATAATAGATAAGGGTAAAATGGAGAGAAAATAATAGTAGAGAAGAGAGAAAAAAATAGTATGGAGAAAGTATAAAAGAAAAGTTTAGAAATAAGATATAAATAAAAATGAAAGAAAAAAATGAGAAATAAAAATTTCAGAGAGAAGATAGAAAAAAAATTAGAAGGAATAAATAGAAATGAAAAATGAAGAAAGATGAATGAAGTGTAATTTATGTAGGAAATAAACCTAAACAAATTTGTTGAGGTGAAATCTCTCACAAATTTCAACAATAGATTTTGGCATAAAAAACCATCACAGTTTATAAAATCTTTTATAGACAGTTAGCCTTTACAATTTGAAGATTTCCTTTTGTAAGTAATTTGTAAAAGTCTTTTGACAACCACTTATGTAATACAACGACATGTCAAAAGGAACAAAAAACATTTCTCCATAAGCAACATGTATCATGCTTCAATGCATGGAAAAATTATTTTGAATTCGAACTCAAAATCATATATTAAGATCAAATAGACTCAAACAACTAATTATCCAAACACTTTTATATAAAATATTCTTATAAATAAAATAGTCTCAGTTAATTCAAATTAAAGGTTAAAAATTTAGAGGACTTGAATTGAAACTCGTAAACGAAAAATTACTATGATTTAAAATAAATAAATAAATAAGTTAGTAAAATAATCAGGGAGATTGGAATACAACGAGTAAGAATATTTTTTCATTTAGATAAAATAAACATGAATGCTAATTAAAAAACAATTGATACTTCTTCATTATTCTAAAATCACAAATAATCCTAAACACAAATATTTTAAAATTAGTAACACATTTCATATGATATAAAAATAATATAAATCAGTTCAATTGTTTTAGTCTTTCTATATATAAGGGCATAATTAATTTCACTACTCTTATTAATATATATATTTATAAAATTTTAGTTATTATAAAGTAAATAAAATGTACAGGTAAGAAAATCAATAATTATTATTTTAATACATATAATAATTTGTTATAATATATTTATAATATCGCCGTTTAATTTGTCAACTAGTGATGGATAATATTCACTTTAAACTCTAATGTGAATATTGTCACCATTTTGTAGATTTACCTAAATAGAGATTATCTTTCGATAATTATATAAAAAAAATATAAACAATTATTTTTTCTCACTTTAATTACTCTTATAGTATACTAGTTCACTTTTTGCGGTCAAAATAGGTACTTTGATTGAATAAATAAAATTAAAAATTATTTATATTATGGCAAAATTAAAAGAAAAAATGTATTACAAAAATTTGGTATCAACTTTTACATGGATAAAGAAAAATAAAATTGTATATACAATAGTTTACAAGGATTAATTTGATGGAATAAATCTTTGATATAGTGGTTTAAATAGAGCATCTTAATAAAAATTTATATCGATTCATTTGTTTTTTTAATATGTGCATAAAATTTTGTAATGGAGTGGGTAACTTTTATGTTTTTACAAAGTCTTTTTGAGTTCCGTAATGGTGTTGACAGCTTAGTGTCTCATCTTAGTGCCTCGTCTTATCATGTGAAAGAGTGAAAAGTTTAAATGAAGTTCATTTAAATAATGAAAAATCACTATATACTATTTTACGGAAATCACATATCAGATAATTCATTCCCCATTGATTTTTTTATTAGCCTTTGGAAATGATAGTAAAGCCGGTCTAAATCGTTCATTAATTGAATCTATACGTTTATCTCTATTTTTTGTAATAAAAAAGTTGTTTTGTTCTCATACGTTTACTTCATAGGATAGATAATCATATGTTGATTATTCTATAGCTTAATCATATGTTTAGGTAATTAATTTGATTGTTGGTTTCGAAAGGAATAATGGTAAGTTACCTCATACACTTATTAAGTTAAGGATTTGACAAAGAAAAAGCAATAGAGAGAAGATGTAAGATGATAATGTTAAAAAAACAAACTGGACCACGATAGTGGGGAGCAACTAAGAAGCGGGTCGCACGGAGCAGGGATTAATATGGGAAATTAATTGTCTAAGTTTGATTAACGTGGGAAACACTAATTATAATTTATAATAGGGGTGCGCAAAAAAAAAAAAAAAATCAGATCGGGTTTGATGTGTCATGGTCTCAATATTGATTGGTTTAAATTTTAAATTTTAATTGTTCTTTAACCTCAAATAAATCTGATGAATTGCATGTTCACTAAATAGAATACGAAATAAAGACAATACATCGAATAATAATCAATAAATTCCTTTTTTTTTTTATAAATAATTAAACATAAAAAAAATTCATAATGAATCAGTTATATTTACTACTTATCAATTTATTCAATAATAATAATTCATAATTTTATTTTATAAACTATAAATGGTTAAGTTAGTGATTCTTTCAGTGATTTTTTTTTAAAATAAATCAATAATAACAAACAATACCATTGATGAATTTGAAATAAAACTTGTAATCCCTAATTAAGATGGCAAATCAATTTTAAAGAATTTGTGGATCCCACGGTTAATTAGTTTCATCATTGTGATATAATTCCTCTCTTTCCCACGTTCATCGTGCCAAAGTCTTGGAACAGGAAGATCAGGTCAAAAATTCATTTGATTAATTTAATAATGTGATTTCATTTCATTAAATAATAAAATAAACAATTTTATAATTTTATATGTTTACTTCAAAAGTTATTTACTTCAAAATTAATATTATGTAGATCACTTCTAAATCAATATATTTTATTATATACTTATGATAATAGTTACTACATTTTAAATGTAAAATCTTTTTGAGAATTTTCCTTATCCCTTTCTTTAAGATCTTCTTTCAATTTTCAACTACATTAACTATTTATTTACTAATATATTCCTAATTAATTAATATATTTTTCTGCAATCAATAATAAATATTATAATAAAAATATTAACTAATTATTTCTCTTCAAGGATAAACATGTAAAAATAATATCAATTTTTAATAAATATAATACTATTGTTCACTTTCTTAATTACCATGATTTGATCAATAAGGTCTTATATTTAAGGACAAAAGTAGTAATAGTTAACAGATATAATTTTATTAAATTATTGTTTAAATTCATTCATTTTTTAATTTGTGGAAAAAACCCTTATATAACTCTTATTAGGGAATGGAGAGATAATTCTATGCTCCTTTCCTATATTTAATAACTATCCATACTTTGTCTGAAATATTAGTAGTAATTTTTAACTACTTTTACTACATCTAATCTAACTTTGCTGTTCTTAATATACCATTCCATAATGCTAATAAAAAATTGAAATAAGACGAGTCAGCACAAAATATCATAAAAGTGTATTTTTGTGAATGTGCATATTATTTTTTTCTCTCTCTTCAATCAGATTAATATTCTGTTTGTCTGAAACTTTAAGATTGTGTTTGGGAATTGGGAAGGAAGATAAATTGGTTAACCCATTGAAATGAGCAGCTTTATTAAGCCTTGTTGCTTATGTGAGCCACATGAACATTGCACGTGGGGTTTATTGCAGCCATATACTTTGTTGGTGAGGTGCATAAGAACATTACTTCTTGCCAAATAGATAACAACCAGACTCTATAGTCCATGCTGTGCAGGAGGTTGTATTTTGAAGTAGTATTTCTCCATCTGGCTAGGAGTTAGTTTTGCCTTTGTATTTGTCAACCAATTTTCAGTCCCCCTCCTTCACATCCTTATTCAAGTTATATATACCATTTTTAGAACATTACTTATCACATACTATCATGAATGATATTTGATGGTCAACAAAATCTCTTATTGCTACTACTAATAGTATTCCAAGTACAAACATTCTCACCACTACCACTTCCAAGAAGAATGAATTTCCCGTAACAATTATACTAGCTCTAATGCATGAATTCTAAAGACTGTTCTCGCATTGATCGAGCCGAGCAGACTCATGTATAGGTCAAAGCTCTCTAATACCTATTAAACCAATCATCTCATATGCATGTGCTCATAAGCAGGACAGCCCTCAAAATACCATTCTTGGATGTCTAACTGTTAGGATCTTGCAAATTCTAGTTTATTGATGGGAAAGAAAAAGATACACAAGGGATCCTAATCTGCTCACAATTACACGTACTCTAGTTCACAACCATCAATTAATTCCCAATCCTAACTAAGGGTGGTTGGTCCTATTTATATGATATCTAAGATTAATCAACACTACAATAAAGGGAAAGGGAAACCTATAACTAACTAAACAGATGATCAAAACAGAAACTACTCCTACATAACTAACTACTAACCCGAGTCATATTACCTTCTTAGCATAGGTTTGCCTTGGAACCTAACACTAACCTTATTAAATCATGTATGATATATCTCAACAATCTAACAAGCAAGTTGATAATGATAGAAAACAAAGGTGGGCAAATTTTGTCATTGTTAGAACACTAGAATCGATAGCTGGTAATTGTATTTCATCTATTTTAAGCTACATTTCTACTACTGAGTATCCAACTGACTATCAGTCCAACAGTTTGCATGACAAAGAAAAAGTTCATCAAGGACAAGTTATTTGCAAATTGAAGGTCTGGAATAAGTTCTTCATATTTTACTAAACATGAGAGGGATGGCAGATATTCAATACAATATTCGTCAAACTAGTAGGGGATATAAGGTCTACTTGGTGGTTGAGGTGAGAGAGTTAAAGAGTAGAGTGATAAAGCGAGGTCAAGAGTTCAATACCCACACTCATGCCTCGGCATATTACCAACAATACAACATTGGCTATTCCCAAAAAAATATTCATCAAACCAGTCATTTCTACATTTACATGGTAAACAACTATGAATATCAAAATCTTCATATTTGACCAAGCATGAGGGGGATGACAGCTATTCAACACTATATTCATCAAACTAGTTATTTCTACATCTGCATGGTAACCAGTTATGAATATCAAGTGAATGCACAGATTTGAACCTTAATCCAAATAATTGCACAACTTCAAACATAGCAATAGTAGATATCCAGCAATCATGGAAATTTTAATTTCAGCCAAGATTTAAATTATTTGTGATTCAATGTCTCTATACACTAGAGGCAAGACATGAATCAATAATATGTTTAAGGAAGGAAGTTCAATACAACCTTTCAAAGCATTCAACAAATACAGAACCATTACTAAAAAGAAATACAAAACCATTGGAGGTGTGCCTTAGAGCTTGGCATAAAGAAGATTCAGATTTCAAAGAGATACAGCCGAAGAGAATGAAGTTGGTGATATTTCCAAGATGCAATATTTTTTCCCTCCGCAAACAATACGATTTAACCATTTTTCTATACATGACACTTGGTGAACACAATAAGTGACAACAAAGTTAGCTATGTTGCTTGAAAGATTAAACCCAGTATGCGTCGTTTCCATTATTTTCTTGTGAGTAATACAGTAATACCTAATGTTTAATAGCCTCAAGACTTCATAACACAAGCAAGCAAGTAAAACAAAGGAAACTACAATAATATGGAAGTCTGTACATTTTGAATAGTCAAAGTCTCGAGGCAACAAATATAAATTACCACAGGTCCAAAACTAATTATTGTTAAGCTAAGAACAACAACCATGTTCAAGATTCAAATATGCTGCAATCAAAGCATAAAAACCATTCTAGAGCGTCTGTTTGCAGCTGATTCAGACAAGTCCTCCACATCCACCTATAGAAAGACGGTGATGTGATGCCCATCTTCAACGAGGGGCAAGACGACCTTTGAATTTTACACTCCTGCCAACATGAATAAACTCAACCTAATGAGGATATTCTTCACTCATGCACACTCGACATTACAAATTGAATTGAATTGAATCTCTTAGACATAGATATTTTTATTGCAACTTGAAGTCGAAAAAAACTAAAAACTGAAAAAGAAAAACAATTGAACCCAACATCAACAACAGTAATGACTAATGCTAACTAATCATATACTAATAGAAACCCAAATCACTTATCACAACATGAACAAGCTTCCAAAAAAGAATGATGCATAAGCTATCAGTGAATCAGAATTACCAATCTACCAGCCAATACTACAACTACTACAGCTAGAAGAATGATTCATGAAAATGAAGAAGTGGGTTTGAAAGTGTAAGGCTGTGGGAGTAACAACGGACCTCTCCTAGTCCCTTTGTCATCCAAAAGTCTCTGAACCCTTTTGTTCTGACAATATTGCCTATCGAAATGTTTCACCTGCCATATGATTATAAATACACCCAATTGAGAAAAGCTTCAATTTTTATAAATTATGTACGAAAAACAAGAAGAAGGTAAGGTTATGTTAGGTTACCCAAGAAGATCGACATTGTTTAACGAATTGGTCCCTGGATTGTTTGCATTCTATGGGGTAAAGCAAGCCGACCGATGCAATTTCTGTTGGCTTCTTATCACATTCCTTTTCGAGACATGAGTAGAAAGCATCACGAGCCTTGTTCAATCAATATTGCAAAAAA
>NC_021166.2:1387610-1388759 GCF_000331145.2 Cicer arietinum
CCTGCTGATTCAGAAATCAATCAACTGGATGCATCCACTTGCAATCTACATTCATGGACTCAACTGTTTTTTAATGGGCCTATTGCCTCAACTTTTAAACAACTTACACATAAATCTACCACCTACCTCTCACATTTATCTCTTACTCCAAACTAATTCAAATATTATTGTCTTTTTTATTTTATTTTATTTTATTTAATAGTTAGTTTTTTTAAAATTATTAACATGTGAAAACTTAAATTTTTGAATTTTTTAAAAACATGTTAGAAATGTTTTTAATTACTTTTAGACTTTTAAAAAAAATTAAAATTTAATAATTTTACATTCATTCAATATTTTGAAATTCTTTTAAATTTTTTAAAATTTTTAACTATCAAATAATAAAGAATAACAAAAGATTGAATAATTATTTTTATGTGCTTTAGAGAATAAGAGATAAAAATAAAACAATAGATGATAAATTTATCCGTCCTATATTTATGGCCCATATAGATGGTAAGAAGGGTATGTCTTTTCTAAATAAGCATGTTCATGCATTGGATAAGGAATAGGTTGGGCCAACAAAATTTTGTTTAAATAATTCTGATTTGTAAAAAAATTTGGCAAATGCTAATATATATATAATCTTGTTAAATAATAATTATATAAATTTAGAGTATTTTAACAATGTTCATAGAGAGCACTCATTAATAAGACCTAAACAAAAATTAACGTGCAAACTTAATCTATTATTGTTTTTTGCCTAGCATTATATTTTTGAAGGCCTGGTCTATTAGTCTACTTATAGTTTTGTTCAAGATAATCGAACTAAGTTTTATAAAGTTTAATTATAATTAATTCTATGATATAACTAAGGCATGTCTAATCATGTAGAAAGTTTGGTTGTCATGATAGTTTATTTGTAATAAGACATTTCAGTTTGATTATAAAAAAAAAGAGGTTTCAATTGGTCATAAATTAATCCCAATATAATAAGCTTTCGCTTCAAGTATTAAGGGTAGCCTAACATAGGTAAATTATTGAAAAAATCAATAAAAACATTATTTTAACCACACGGCACAATAATAATAATAATAATAATAATAATAATAATAATAATAATAATAATAATAATAATAATAATAATAATAATAATAATAATAATAAATT
>NC_021166.2:1388910-1499632 GCF_000331145.2 Cicer arietinum
CAAAATATATATATATATATATATATATATATATATATATATATATATAACGTCCACATTTCTAAATTACGTTGTTACGCATATATTTTTTTCTAAAAAAAAATTAACGTTTTTTTTTACCAAAGTCTAATTTCAATCTGAAAATATTTCTGAAATATAGTCAAACAACAATATGGTCAATCGAATGAAGTGGTGTAAATATTCTCTTGGCAATGGTACAAATCAGTAGTACTGTAACTAATGCTGTCAAAAAATAAAAAAATAAAAGCAATAGTACTGTAATTCAAAAGTTTTATTTTTTTAGAAATGTCAATATTCTCTCCTATCTTCCATCTGAGCCAATACTTACTCGACACCTTTTTATTTTTTTTGTCCTTCTTCTTTTTATGAGTTTTTTTCTTTGTCCTTTCTTCCACCGTAATATTATTACTGCAGGTGTTTAGATTGGACGCATGATATATATATATATATATTTATATTATAAGTTATTATTATTTGAAATATTGAAACAACAATATAAATATAAGTGCACGGTTGTTTGTGTTGTCCTGTTTAATTGCCTTGTCTTTCTTAGTTCCGAAATATAGTAACCTCACAAAAGTGGTTGAAAAGTAGCACTCTTTAATTTTCACTAACGGAAACAAACACCACATGTTCACCATCACCTTCAGACTCATAAAATACTCAAACCCAGATCGAGCTCACTCTACCTTTAGAGGTGCATACAAACTCAATAAGTTTTCTTCCCCCAAATTGAAGGAAAAAGAAGAAAAAAATATTCCAAAGGTCTTTGCTTGGTATAAATGTTATAATTACTTAGTTAAGATTTTTTAAGATGTATTCTATATTCAGTATGATGAATTTTGTTTTGTATTGGGTTCTACCTTGCTTTGAAGAAGGGGAAAGAGACATAAAGAACCCTAATTGATATGTAACAGATAAAAAAAGAAGGTAATTTGAGTGATAGTTATATATAGATGAAGTTAATATAAGTATATATATATATATATGTAGGTAAGTGCAGTGTAGGACAGCAGTGGTTTGTACCAAAAATAGGAGGATGTGAGTTTGCAGATCTGACTCACACATTAGAATTGAGAAAAAAAGAGGAGACAGAGACAGAGACAGAGACAGTAGAAGAGAATAGAGATATTGACAGAAGAGAGTGAGCACATACTGTTTGTTATTGTATCATGGCATACAATTCTGGGTGCGTGCTCACTTCTCTTTCTGTCATCTTCTTATTTCTTTTATTGTCTCTCTTTCATTATTATGTTGCAGCTCACTGTTTAACTCTTTTCTCATGGATTGGAACATTATCTTCTTCTTTCAACTTCCACCAACTTCCTTATCTTTATTTACGTTTCTATTTCTTCTTCATAATGAACCCCTTTATATAGTTACTGCAATTTATTTTAACTCAATTCATCATACTTAGTGTCATTTCTTTCTCATTTTGGGAGCTAAATGTTAGCAAGCTTCATGATATCTATCTTCACTTCAGTTGGAGCATTATCCTTTCACCATAAGTTATAGTTTATATAACAACTTTCAAAATTAATATGAATAAAGTAAAATATTCTTAGTAATTAATATATTAGTATATGTATTAATTTTTATTTTTATTTTCGCATTTCTTGGAGAACAAAATTCTAATAATTTAAAATTCGGTTATAGTAATTATTTAAGTCAAAATTCAAATACGAATTTTTGAAATAATTTATCTTTAAAAATTATTAATTACTTGAACTCAATTAATAAATGGTTTTGATCATATTGTATGTGTAATAGTGTAATGATATATTTATAAGTGGTATTAAAATAAAATGCAGTAAATATAAATATTTATACATTATAATTTTATTTTGATGATAATAATATATTTATATTTAGTTATGGAGGTACTAATGTAATAAAAAGCGTGGCTTTTGATGGTACTTGTGTGTTTTAAAATTTCATTTGATGGTGTTGAACCTGAAACCCAAATGGAGTTCCTCAAAAGAAAGGTACGCCTTGTTACTGTTTCTTCTCTAACGGAATTATTTATTTATCTGAAACAAAACCCTAATTTATCGATCATCTTTGCTTTCCCTCAATTTGTGATTCCTTCTTATTAATCCTTGAGGAGACAAAATCGGTAAAGTAAGAATTCATTTTATTTGAAGCCTCTTAATCAATCAAATAATAATGCATATATTTCTTCTGCTTGCTAAATATGGTAATGTTTTTGTTCTTTAATTTTCCTTTCTAGTTGTAGCTAGTACCTCCTACTACCTATATGCATTAATTTTGATTCAGCTTAATTAATTAGGTTAACTGTTTTTCTAAATCATCATCTTCTCATAATCTTTAATTTTAATTTACAAATTGCATTATTTTTCACATCCTCGCTATTTGGGTTCATAATTTATGCGTTTATTTAAACAGAAAAGCTGAGGAAAATGTTTGTCTCAGAAGTTGGTTGCTCGGAACT
The DNA here is from genome assembly GCF_000331145.2 of Cicer arietinum. NCBI lineage: Eukaryota > Viridiplantae > Streptophyta > Magnoliopsida > Fabales > Fabaceae > Cicer > Cicer arietinum. The sequence goes on from NC_021166.2 coordinate 1,391,384, forward strand.
GCAAATTAATAGAAGAACTTGGAGGCTGAATCACTATATATAATCATCAGGTACACCTTTTGTTTTCTTCTATATGCATGGTGTGAGTTGTAGCTTAATCAAGGGAGAGAGGAGAAACTGTGTTCATTGAGTGACATGAGTATGGTTCAGAAATTAACCTCTTCATGGATGAATTTTGCTGCAATTATATCATACTAGGATGATGTCCTATGAATTATGATTATGCCATCTTGAAATTCAATTATATCTTGGTCACTTTTTTTGCCTTCAATATATACTAGTTAAATACTCTCTCTAACACTAAGGACTTCTAGTTTTTGAACTTTGAATCACTCTATATAATGATTTATATTGTTTATCATGCATGAAATAAAAACATCTCTAACCAAGATAAACTGGCTAGGGGGAATTTAATTTATGTTTGCGTATGATTTAATGGATGAAGTGTTTTCCAAGCCCGGATAAAAGGAGAGAGTTGTGTTAGGCAATAGATAGCCAAGGTAAAACTTGGTTGAATCTCTATGACATTGATTTAATACGTATTTGTTTTGTCAAACAAAGATCTATGACATGGACATTGTTGGATTGAAAATGTAGTTCAATTTATGTTATTAGAGGCTGAAACCATACCCATTTCTCATGATAATATTGTTGGCACAATTAAAAAGTTTTATGTATTAGAACATAAATGAGTAGACTACTCCTTACTATATTGGTAGCAAAGTGTTCCTCCAATGAATATAAGAGAATTGCTAGCAATACATTCATTGGAACATATTCTTTAAGTCATGCGCACTTCCTACTTAAATGATTAGTTATGTTGATTTGTAGAGTAAAATAATGTGTGAAGACTAAAATATCCATATTAGTTAGAGTGATTGAAAGTAGCAGTAGAATAGTTAGATGAACTATTTAATTAAATGAGGATATTATTGGAAAAAATTAATAAATGTTGTCTTGGCATTCTAGAGTGACAAATAATTAGATATAGAGAAATTTTCTAAACACGATTGTACGAAACTTATAATGAGATAGAGAGTACTTTGTTATTGATCCATTTTTTGAAAAGTCAACACATTATTTTTTATAAAGTGATCATGGTTCATAAGGCAAATAAGATAGAACATATAGGGTGTATCTGTTACTCCATCCCAAATACAATAGGAATCAAATAAGAATTTAACTTATATACACCGTCAGTGTAAAAAGCTTTTACATTGTCAAGCAATTCACAACCAGTAGATCATTAATAAAGTTTGACTTTTATCATAACTACTAATAAAGTCATCTACGTGATTAATTATGATTTTCCGACTATGTAAAAAAATTTAACACTGCCTGTGCATGAAAATTAAACTCATTAAACAAAGATGACGAGAAAGGAAACCTTGCAAAGCAAGCAACCACATCAATAAAAAAGAAACTACTCCCATAAAATACATTTTAGGGAAGCAAAACATCATTCATAGTACAAACAATAACCACCCTTAGCCCTGGCGAGAAACTACTTTCAAGATGATCCCTTAATGTGTTCTACTAAGATGAGACATTTGGTACAAAATTAGCAAATGTACAATCATATTGCTTCGACTCGTAGATTGCCTAGAGCACATAATGTCAAATAATTTTAGATCCCTCCTCCTTCTACCTCGGTAGCCTAAAGAATGAAACATACCACTTGGAACACCCCAACCATCTGCACACCACATATCAAATTGCACAAAGACAAGTCATATACCAAACAAATGGAACTTTGATTTGGTGAGAGCCGAGCACAAATCACATAATGTGGCATTCACATCCCTAACAACCCTCCTCCAAAATAGATTAAGTCGAGTAGGAAGCCTATTCAACAACAATTGCCAAAAAAATAAATATATTACGTTAGATTGCGCATAACTCTTCCATTGACTCCCCAACACAACAGCTCATTCATAGGAAAAGTCAATGGGAGAAGAAATTTTGCTGGAAAATGATCATAAGTTGAACTAACAAAAAACATATATATCTCCATTCTAATCTTCCCAACACCATGTGTCCTCCAAAGGAGAAAAAATAATCAAAATCCAATGGCCGAAGAAACTCATCCCTCAATGATTCTTCCCAAATAAAGAAACTCATCCTCCACTACAAATCTTCCCTAGCCAAACCTCCTAGGTCATCCCCCTTGCTTTATATCACAAAAAGCCTCATGAAGACATCTTGAAGAGGTGCATGGCCATGCCACGTATCCGGCAAGGATATTGAGGCTTAATTCCCAATCTTTTTCTTCACACACCCAACATACCACTCTTAGTGATTGTAACACAAAGTGATTGGACTTTTACTATACAATTGTTATATTAGTATATTACAAATTTAATTAGGGCTTTTAGTACAGGATTAGTTCATGTAATGTAACTATTCATAAATCATATCTTATTCTTAATTGGATTTTGGTTCTTATCTCTTTTTGTATTAGTATTCTTTATTATTAAGCTCCAGAGGGGACACACGTATTGCTCTCCAAGGGCTCGGGCCCTTACCGTAATTTTTTAGTAGACTTTTTTTTATAGACATTGAAAATATAGAACATGTAGGCTATTGTTTTTTGTGTTGGGAGTTTTGGGATACAGACACAGAAGAGAAAACCACTTGTAATATTATTTTTTGAAGTCCACATTATAATTATATATTGAATTCAGTCAAAGCTTTCAAAAGATTTAGGCATTTCATTAAGGGATGATTTATTCATTTCAACATAATGATTTACGCATGGACAGTACATACATATATTACTACATATTAGTATTATTATGTAGGCATTTAGCATTGTTATTTTCATTTTTAAACAAATATATTAATGATTAATAATTGCTTAAAAGTATAGCTCCTCTCTCTTGATTCAATCTCTCTTTCTTTTAACATGTAATATATATATATGTGCGTGTGTGTGTGTGTGTATGTTGATAGTATTTTTTTCTCAAAAAAAAAAAAGATATTTTATTAAAATTTTACTGATTAAAACTTGGGCCTTACAGACCAAAAAGTCTGGTTCCGCCTCTTATTAAGCTTGATCCGGAAGGACCGGAACAGTTGTATTTGTATTCTGTTGTGGCTCATGTAATTATTTTATGAGGCATACATATTATTAGGTTTAGAGGTATTAGATTTAGACCTCTGGTTGTGATACACATATCTGCATTTCTACATCACTTAAGGAAACATCTCATCTGTCTGAACTTTAATCATAGAAGGTATGAAGTGCAAGCACTAACACATAAAAAGTAAACACTGACAAAATAACATAGGATTTGAAAAAATTGGTGCATTAAGTTACCAGGCTGTGATAGCAATTGGTTTTGGTAACCATGCTATGCTGTCTGCAAAATAACAGTAGGTATGCCTGTATTCACTGTAACATAACGTGAGGAGACAATTATAATCTACCGAGGTTATTATATGAAAAGCAGTGGTGAGGGCTATATATATGCAGGTAACTAGGAATGCTCTATGTGGGGGTATCTTACTTCCAGGGTCAAAATGTATTATAATTATAAAAAAATAGGTTTGTATATAACTAAAAATTTAACCACAATTTGGCTAGATTCAAAGGTGGTTATTGAATCAAACATAGTGGTAGCTAGGGACTACTTCTTAAACTTGGTTGCTAGATATATAAATGGAATAGTCAATAAGTATGCATGCCAACTTTTGGAAAATTATCTCTGGTAAGTAGCAGTTTCCATTACCAAAACTTGATACTCTTGCACATAATTTGAATTTTGGAGCGAAGAAGCCTTACCCTCTAGCAATTGCATTTGTCTTTAATAACTAGTTATAGCTATAAACTCTATTTACTTGAGTCTAGCTGTGTTAGAATCTGTATATTTTCCATTCAATGTCATAACCATTATTTCTTTCATGATTTTATTAAGTAAATTTTGTCGGTTGGCCTTTATCGATTCTTAGGTTTAAAGAGAAATGTTGTCAACACAATTTCTAATATACTCTCTTCTATACGAGAGCCCCACCAAATATATTCAGTATGACTCATGATTTAATAGGACTCATGAATTTCATCTAGTAATAAATAATAAAGTGTATTCAAAAGAGTGTGTTAGAGAATATGTTGTTAAAATTGGCACTCCCTCCGGGCTTAACTTGTTAGAATTTCTTACTCATGAGCTAAAGTATACACGCACAAAAAGAACGAGATTAAATTCAACGAGCTAGCCTCTCCTAGAAGTTTAGGTTATTATCTTACAACTTTTAATCATAATATATATTTATATTACACTCTCTATAGCCTTATGGTCTTGGACTTAGGTTGTAGACAAGTTCATATGACCATTGTCTTGTTTTGAAATTTAGTTTTGCTAAGAGAAATAGGATATCAAGGGTTTGTCTCAATACCACATAGCTGACTATGATGTTTTAGATATTTGAGGGAAGCATTCATCCTAGGAGATTCAAATATTAGATGTAGACTTACTAATGGGTTTTATATCTCTAGCTCTAAAAGAATATAAGGTTCCATGCTAAACTTGTTGAAATATGCTTTTTTTTTAAACAACTCCTTATGCATCTAAGTTGTTACTAAAGCATATAGTGTGCACCTGTATCTGAGTGATACAAACTAAACCAGTTTGCTCCTAGATAGAGAAAAATTGCTAGCTTTAAATGTCAACTGGATTTGACTAGGAATTGAACAAGAATACAAGCTTTTACCTTATTTTAGATTAAGTTAATTGATTTTGATTCTTATGCAGCAAAAATGAGCAATTATTCCTCATTGAAAAGGCTGAACAATATGGTGGCTTGTGATTACATATGTACTTGAATATTGTATATACACTTTTGTGGTTGCTTATAGTTGAACTAATTTAGTAATTTCATTATGATGTATATGACTAATTTCCACTATATTGATATGATGTAGTTGTAGTTGTCTAGGGTTCAAAGTAATACAAAAGTAGAAAACTAATTTAGGAACTTGGAATTCCATGATTTTTACAAATTAGATACAATATCATAGGATGAAAGGTTACTTGTCTCTATCCATTGCTAGATACGGGGAGTATTCTTTATGCCTTTTTTACTCAAGAGAGGAAGAAACTGAATTTTATACCTTGGTTTCTCCTTTCTATCCATTCTGTGATTATGATGGTGAGATGAAGAAGCCAATGATACTGTAGTGTAACATCAATTATAAGACCTGTTTCACATTAAATTGAAAAAAATTGGATTTATTGTCTTCCTAGGAATTTAGGATTCCTTGTTTTCCCTTTTCAACTACTATAACCTCATCAAATGCATTACTATTTTCTTAAATTCTATTCCCCTTAGACTGCTTCATATCTTGGTTACATTTTTCATATACAATAGATTTAATTTCTTGTTTCATTTTTCGTTGAATTAATTTACCATTAAATGAGTTTTGAATTCTAGGTGGCTGATAAGTATATTTTGCGGTATAGTTGTTTGGATAGTACTGCTATACTACTATTGTTAATATTGTTTGTTGATGATCATAATGTTCAGATTCTTGAAATTATTATTGCTTTGGTAATAGAATTTGAATTCACATGTTTGCATTTTCATACACAATTTTTATTGCTTCATAGATTTTGGATCAGGAGAATTGTTGGAATATTCACAGACAAGTATGCCATCAAAATAAAGAAATTTGACAATATGCAGAAGAATCTTATAATGGACGAGTACATTGGGAGCATAGAAGATTCACATTTAAATGCTTCTACTTCAACTGACTATGACTATTGCAATGATCCATTTCAAAGTTGGACCAGGATTGCCTGCATTAGCAGCATCACGCAGTTTGCTGTAGTAGACAATCTCAACCATTGATTTGAAATTAGATTATTCAAATTACACATTAGTAAAATTAAGTATAAACTTACTAGACAATCTCAACCATTGATTTGAAATTGGACAATTCAAATTACACATCAATAAAATTAAGTAAAAACGATCTCAGTAGTTGAATTTAAATCAGGCGGTCCTGATCTGTTACAGCGTCCTGATGTATCGGTGGAGAATCCGAATCCGTGGTAATAGTGTGTGGTTTTGGCCTGTATCCTTTACATGACGATGGTATGATAGTACAAGTATCAAGTTGGTGACTAGCAAGATTTCCAAGGTCATTATTATGATGATGATAATGATAATAAAAAGAGGTTGTGTTGTGGTCTCAATCAATTCAATTCAATATGATGTAAATGATTGTTCATACGTCGCACCAAGCCACCTACTAAGTTTTTGTGGAATTTCTGAATGAGTGGTGTGGTGGCTCCCTGCTTAGTCAGTCACATGGCGCATGCATCAAATAATTAAAGGGAGATTCTCCGGTGAATTGGTCATGTAAACTGTAATAAAGAATGAGCTTGTGAAGAAAAAGCACAAGTTGGTGTAGTGTATATATAGTGTGTGATATACATTGTTTTGACCACAGTCTGACAACTATGTTTAAATTGGCAGTGAATTTGTCAATATTACGGTAGTTCTTTTTTATTATAACAATTTCACCGTCCAATCAAAATTGCACTAAGTTATGGAACACGCTCGTGTAGTAATAGTTCATTAAAAAAACTATATTGTCTCATATTATTTAAAATGTGTTATTATTATTATTATTTAAAAAAAAACTTTCACATCTAATATTTGAAATTTGGATCAGTTACAAGTTAGTTAATTTACATGTATAAGAGGATAGGTTAATTGTACAAACTCCATATAAATCAGTATGGTTACTGAAATCAAAGAGAGAATGCACCATGTGTACTGGTCCCTCTTTCTCATCCTTCACCAGACACATAAATACAATATTAAAAGTTGAACTAACACTACCAAGAAAAAGCTGAACTAACAAATGATTCGGTCACCCCACATGCACAATATATGTTTTTCTTTTTTTTTTTGTTTTCTTCTTGACCAATAATGTATAATTATACATATTTTTATTAAAAAAAAATCATAAAAATGGGAGTTTCAACTTTCGCAGAATTTCTTTATAAAATTATATATTACTTATATATTTTTATTTACAATTATTTAAAATGAACGATAAAATTTTCAATAAAAAAAGTTATCAAAAACATTTAGGCCACACAACTTCTTTTAAAAAAAAATCAATGTTACAAAAACACGTGAAGATAATATGACACACTCGTTCAGAGTATGTTTGGCCCCATCCATCCATGTGCTCTTTAATGCAGTGTCTCAACACTGTTATTGATCTTCAGCAAGTTGAGTCAATTCTTCACGGGCAGGGAATGTGAGATGGTAGTGTAAATCAAGCAACTCTTAACAATTGATGCAAAGCGATAATAATATTTTCACTTAATTACTCTTATTAAGTACTACTAATATATTTTATTTTTTATAATTACTATTGATATATTTATTATTATTATTATTATAAATACAAAATAAAAGATAATCTTTAAGAATTATCAAAAATAAAATATAATTATTTTTGATTAAGAATCCATAATAATTACTCATAGATCTAACATAACATATAAAGAAACACCTAATATTGAATTAAAAGTTATGTGTGTAATTATTTTGAAACAATTTGTTATTCAAATATGAATTATTTAGGATTGAAGGAATAAAAATAAACAAAACCAAGGAAGCAATGAAATTTGAAAAAGGGTCCAATTACACAAATTATCACCCTGAGATACTGAATCATCAACAAGGATTCTTCATGTTGTTTTTCTAAAATCCAGTTCTCTCGGCAACAATCACCAATCTAATCAAGAAAAACACAAAAAAAGAACAAAGATAACAAATTACTCAAATTTTGATAATTAAAAACAACAGTACAAATCTCAAACTCATGTCTTAATAATAACATGAAGCTCCTCCTTCTAAACAACAATTAGTGAAGGAGGTGAATTTCAAGCAGCTGGTGGCTCAGTAGAAGTCCAGAAAATATCTTTCAAAGCAGGACGAAGCTCTTTACTACAGAACTGATTATACTCCAAAGTATCACCTTTATCTTTCTTGACCTCGACCACCAAAAACGACGGCGTCACGGCGTAAATATCCGCGGCAATAGCCAATTTCCCTTTCCTACCTCTTTCCTGTCCTTGCAGCCTGACCTTCATATCACTACTCTTGACATCAAACTTGACAGCTTTGGCAACTTGTTCCAATTTGGATATCACTCTGCTCGGAGTCCCCGCCGTAGCAAACCTCATCTCCTCCCTCTCCTCCCTCTTCTTCTCCTCAAACAATGGAGACAAATCAAAACCTTCCGATAAAGATATAATATGAAAAGCATTCATCGTGGTAGGTTGTTGCTTAAATTTATCATTTTCACACTCCAAATGAAACCCCTTCTCTTCCTCCTCCTCCTTCTCCTTCCTCCTAATTGCCATGTTCTTGGGAACCGGTTTCTTAAACCAAGAAGATTCCATAATCTTGGATATAGTGATTCTTGTATTCGGATTGGGATCTAGAAGCTTTGTAATAAGCCTTCTAGCTTCCAAAGAAAACCAAGGTGGACATTTGAAATCACCTCTATAAATCTTCTTATACATAGCAACCAAATTATCATCTTGAAAAGGTAAAAAACCAGCGAGAAGAACATAAAGAATAACACCACAAGACCAAATATCAGCTTTAGCACCGTCGTAGCCTTTTTTGGCTATAACCTCCGGGGAAACATACGCCGGAGTACCACAAGTAGTATGCAAGAGTCCATCTTGTCTCAAATGTTCAGAGAAAGTACAGAGTCCAAAATCAGAGACTTTGAGATTACCTTCTTCGTCGAGGAGAAGATTTTCCGGTTTAAGATCGCGGTGGTAAACACCACGACTGTGACAGAAATCAACGGCTGAGATTAACTGCTGAAAATAAACCCTAGCGAGATCTTCTTTAAGACGGCCTTTAACTACTTTGTTGAAAAGCTCGCCGCCACGAACGAGTTCCATGGCTATATAGATCTTTGATTTTGAAGCCATGACTTCATGAAGTTGAACGATGTTTGGGTGTTTCACCATTTTCATAACGGATATTTCTCTTTTGATTTGTTCCATCATTCCAACTTTTATTACTTTCTCTTTTCCAACCACTTTCATCGCAACGCTTTTTCCTGTGTTTAAATTTTTAGCGTGATAAACCTTCGCGAATGTTCCGTGACCCAGAACTCGACCCAGCTCGTATTTTCCATCTAGAAGACCCGAATGAGAATTTGAATTAGAATTTGAATCCTTTTCTTTTTCACTCATGGCTTGGCTTAATGGCTTGGCTAATATTTACAAACTAAAGTAATAGTAGTAGAGTAGATGAAGAAAGATGTAAGGGGTATTTTGGGAAATAGAAATGATGAGATTGAGATCAACCGTCTTCGACGTGTTTTCGGTGACAATTTCTGCCGCCGATTATGCGTTTTGAGAAGCAGAAAAATTCAGTTAGAGTGAACCAATAACAAGGTCCTATCATCTCTCTGCATTCCTTCTCTGTAGACAGCCACAGAGAAAATAAAATAAACAAGATGAATGACAAAATTGTTTCTTTTATTTGTAAAAAATAAATTCGATTCAATTATTATGATCTTTGGTGTGTAACGATTCATGTTATTGGGATTAAGTTTGCCTTTATAGAACTTTCAACGTTCGCTTTCGTTGTTTTATTTGATCGGACGGTTGTGGAGACAGGTTAGGTGGTCATGGACACGTGTATACACTATTCAGAGTCATCATGCCTTTTGTCTTTTCCTACTCGCCGCCTCAACCGTTTGATCACTTCTCCATGCTAAAATCAACGATGCTTTTTTCTTTCTTTCTTTTCCATTTATATATTTGTTTCTTTATTATTTCTTAAATCAGAAGTAATAATAAAATCATAATCCCTTAAAAATAAAATGATAATAAGGTATTGGCATTTCTTAAATGAGAAGTAATCAATTGATAATAAGGTAAAATATTTATAAATTTTAATTGTCGTTAATATAAAAAAAAGCTTCATAATTATTAGTTTTATGTCTTCATTCAATCATAATTTTTTTGTTATGTCATATAAATTTATTTAATTTTTATAAAAAAATAATCACATTCTTTAATAAAATAACCACGTCCTTTAATTTTATTGGAGTATATAAACTGTAAAACTAATTTATATTAACATTATATTATTTAATTTTAAAAATAATATTATAAATATATCACAATTAATTATTATTATAAATTTTAAAATAGTTAGAATTGATTGTGAATATTTTGTCATTTCGATTTATCGATGAGGCATAACTTTTTTTATAAAGACAGACATGTATAAAACATTATACAATAAAGATGAATTAAATAGAATAAAAGAATGTTGAGGTTTATATATATATATATATATATATCATTTTAAAAAAAATAAATTAGTTTATAAAAAGAAGATATAATAATAAAAAACCAAATGTTGACTAAAAAAGTAAAAGAGTGTTTTAAATTTTGTTGACATAAAATATTAATCACATAAATACTTTACGAAAGGAAAACGAAAGTGTACGAGAAAAGGAATAATGAATGAATGGGCGTGGTGGTAGCAGAAGAAGACAAGAGTATATATATGTGTGGTTGATTGTAATAATGTTATCTTGTTTGCGGGACGAGGGTCGAGTGGGACATGACATATGCGTTGCTACACAGGAATAGCTCGTGGCACTGTCACACTGGCTTTGCTACAGATGCAATGCTGTTGGTGGGTCCATCCCCAGTATATCGACAATTATTTGTGATTCTTATGCAAAAACATACCGCCCCAATTAAATTCATCAATTAAGCAATCAATGTGGTAAATGATAAAGGATTCCTCCTTTGAGATCCAAATAAATAACTTTAGTAACACCATTAAGGGGGCGACGTTTTCGATGATATGAAGTGTATTTGTAGTGACGATAATAATTAAATCTGATTCAATAAATATTCATAAAAAAGTTCACAAATAGATAGAATAAAAATTCGTATAATAAATATTGATATAAGACGAAAAATTATTTATAGAATTACATCGTAAAATTGAACGAGTATGAACCTGAATAATAAAGCAAATGTAATATTTGTCTTTCAGTAAAACATGTTTATTTATATGAATTTTCTATTTTTAGTAATTAATATATTATTATTTGTTTTAATATTTTATTATTAAATACTTAATTTTTAGTTTTTTCTATTATTAATTTAAAGTAAAATAAAAACTTTATAAAGTATTATTTTAGATGTTTTGATGTTTATGGTAATATTGTGATATCATTTGATATGTTTTGCATGGTTTGAGTTATAAAATATTTTGATTTGTAATATTTTATAATTTGTATTTAAGATATTTAAAAAAAATTAATTACAATAATAACGATTGTTTATCAATCTATTTTACTTAAAGTACATGTAATATCTAAAAGTACGAACACTAAAGTATCTAAAGAGAATGATACGATATTAAAGTTAATAATCGGAAGGACATATGGACATAAGTATGTATTTTTTTTTTAAACTACAAGTATGAAGATAGATACTATAGTCCTCTACTCAATCATCCTTATGTAAAGGGAACTCCTTAAAAGATGTTCTTTAAGTCTATTGATCGTTGCGAGATCGTCAACATGATTCGTGGATTGTCGTGTGATGTTTATCATATGGCATATACATCATTTTGCGCTCAAGTCCAACCAATTTGTTTCAAAGTCCACTCTAAAAAACTTTGTAAAGGCACTTAAGTATGTTAAAATTGAATATTGAACAATGAATTAATCATTCCATTTTTTACTAGTTTTCGCTTCTTCTCACTTCTTTTCCTTCCCTTTCTTTACTACTTAAATTTTCACAATGCCATGTATCAATGTTTAAATTCCGATAAAGAAAAATATCTATATTTAATATTTAATGCAATTTAAATATGATTATTTTTAATAGAGATAATTTATAAGAAAAAAAAATATGAATGTCATTTTTTGTAAACTATTAATGTAGTTTAATTTAATGCAAATTATAAATATCTTTCACAAATAGATATAGTTTTTTTTTTTCTTTCCAAATTATCTATTACAAAAGACACACAAAATATAATAAAAAAAAGTATTGCAAGTTTAAGTTCGTACTCCAATATATTAAATGTCTATCACAATTTTTATCACAATTTTTATTATATGAGAGATGTATTCAGAAGGTTGTAAAGATCATATCTACTTTAAAAAAAAATGAAGGTTCAATTAATATAATTTTGTTGGTATAAGGATACATATTTTAGAATATATGACCCTATTAAGTATTTACCTTCTTCCTTAGAAACAACACTATATATAGTAATTAAATCCTCCGTTTCTTTTGATAAATGAAGATCATCTCAAATCATCTTTACCAAATCTAAAGCTCTACTAAATCAATATCAAAAGGAGATTTTAGTTTACTTTCTATTGTATCCAAGTTCAGTTTTCTTTAGTGAAACACTTTTCCACTTTCTTTCAACAATCAAGAACATGATTTACATTTTTTCAATTTAAAAATTCCTGCTAGGGTATAGTTGAAGTTTCAAAAATCTACATTTTATCTATGTATATGTATCTTTACAGACCTCTGCATCAGCTAATTATAGCATAAGCCAAAAAAACTGACAATGCCAACGGTTTGTTGTACAAGAAAATTATGAAGTTTAACTTGTTTCAATCATTTCTACTATAAAAGCACTGTTTCTTGATCTTTAGAGATATGCTACCTAGCTGGTCAATAATGTGTCTGCTTCTGCACGGTCACAATCCTATTATTGCAATTACTCATTGCGTCCTTACTATTGTATTAAAATTGATCTGTTTATATTTTAAAATTTATTTTTTTATTTTAATTGAAATTTATTGTTATTATATAAAATAATTAAATATATTTGATTTTTACTATAATTACATGTACGACAATTAAATATTTAAAAAAAATAAAAATTTAAATATGTTTAGTTCAATCATTACAGAGGAGTCAAGATGTGTGTAATTGAATATAGATTAATTGCATTTGATCCAACAATAATTAATAATTTAATATAGCTAGTAACTAATAACTATATTTATTTGGAATATAGTGAATACATTTGGCATATAATGGAGATGTGAAGTTGCAAATTGGGTATGGGCAGTGATGGATGGATATGCCAACATGTGAAGCTTGTCTTGTTCATATATATGTATAAGTCATATTCATGTTCATATAAAAATTATTTGAGTATCCTTTTGTTTTTCTGTGGGCATCCTTTCAATTTAAAGACATTTGATATTCTCACATCCACATGCATTTGCCTTCTTGGGAAGTCACTATCTCACCATTGCTCTTCTCAAATTGAAAGGTATACCAAAAACAAATAAATAGGTTATTGTTTATTCTCACACTAATTGGGGTTATAATAATATGAATATGACATCATTAATGTTTGTTCAGAAAAATATCGGTGCTTAATTAATTAAATTGAAAGAGTACTAGCAGACAAAGAATTTAAGTGTTTTTAATAGCAATAACGGAATTATTTTTTCATAATTCATTCTCTTATTTCGCTTACCATTTTTTTAATCATAGTTTTCTTTTAGAAATGAAATGGACGTTTTTATTCTAAAAATAGACATCTAAATGTTATTTAAAATAATATCCATTTTATTTTTAAAACAAAATCGTTGTAAAAAAAACACTAATAATTAGTTTTTTATGTTTATAAAATTAAATAATTTTTAATTTTTATAGAATTTTAAATATTTATAAAATTATACCGCAAACAATTTTAAATTTATATAGAAAACCATTTTCTTTAACAAAAGAGAAATACAAATTGTTGGTTGTGTAGATATCTATGATGTAGTTGGGCAATGTTAAATATTTTGTGAGCCACAAATTGCATATTGAAATGATCGGATAATCATTGCAACCAATAAGATGATACTGTATTTGTAAATATTTTGTTTGGATAGTATACTATGGTCTATGGCACCCGTTTAATACTCACAAGTTGATAAAATATCTGTATATGGATTTGTATCTGTGTGTGAATATCAATTTTAATTCATGTACTTGTATTTTTGGGTATTTAAGTATATTTGTATTTATTATTTATGTTTGAACTAAAATATATTATTAAATTATAAAATTATATTATTTTAATAGAAAATATTCAAAATTCAAGTTCTTTAAGATTAAAAATTCATGAAATATATGTAAATATTTATTTGATTTAGCAAATAAATAAAATAAAAGAGAAAATAAACTACTAAAATTAAACACAAATTTATTAGAATAAAAATAAAATTTTAAAAATAATTAGTATATTTTATGAATCAATTGGTAAGAACTATATATATGCATTTGTTAGAGAATATGTTTTAGCTTTATAAAATTACAAACTTCATTTTTTATTTCAATAAAAAATATTACACCACCAAACTTTGCAGATAGTATGTCACATGTGTTATGATAAAATTATCTAAAAATAATAATTTAAATTCAATTTACTGATTTAAATTTTTGTTATTTTGATTTTTTTAATAGATTTTTTACTCTTAAAACTCATTCACCTCTCATTAAAAACAAGAACAAACTTTACATATACAAATATTTTTTTTTACTAAAGACTCCCTCTTTTAATAAATATATATTTCTCATTAAAAATAAATAAACTATTCATTATGGCGGAGAGGCAAATCCTTAATAATTTATGTGAGGTTCGTAACAACTTCATATGTCCATTTATTCAAAATGAATTTTGCAAGATTCACCATGAATGATGGATAATAAGATATTCAATACGTGGTCACTTTTTGCCAGATGTCTCATTCTTTATCACTTAAGTTTTTTCTCACATACTTAATAATTATTATATAATTCGTGGCCTTTGTGTGTGCATATAGAAAGAAAATTTGATTTTGATTCATTTATAAAAGATTCAAAACTTATTATTGTTTTTCTTAATTACAATTGATGGTAATAAAAGAGACATCACATTCCCAGTTTAAGAGGATAAGAATTGATGCGTGTGGGGTTTCAGATTTCATTGTCAGATACATTCAGCCATTCAATTAGGTAACTTAGTGATCATATAGGCTTTTATTCCTCAATTAGCTAAACGAAAATTTTCAAGTATTAACTACGTGTCTTCGATGAAAGAGGCAATGCATATTGATGGTTGTTAAATTGAATATGACAAGATATAGATAGGAAAAAAAAAAACATGCAAAAATATATTAAGATTCCTTCATTCTTAAAATAATTCTTTCATTTGACTGTTCTAGCACATATTAAAAAATAATAATAAATAAAAAATATATTTATTTAATTATCTTTATTAATTATTTATATGTTCTATTTATTATCAATAAAAAATAATAATTTAGAAGTGATGTTTTTTATATTAATTAAAGGATAAAATAGTTAAAATTACAATAAAAATTAAAATATTGATATTATAAATGTGAAAGTTTAAAGGACTATTTCACCGTTAGAAAGTAATAAGAGTAGGACTTTTATTTTTTATATAAAGGATTGAATAAAAGTTATTCCGCTAAAGAGAGTCGTGTATCTCTCTATTTATAGACCTATAATATATTTTTACAAGGTCAAAAAATAACATGTGACGTATATGTGTCTAGGAACACCGCACTGTCCCTCTTTTGTTATTGGAGGGAGAAGTTTATCCCTACTTGAGTTGAGCTTATCTCTTTGATGCACGTTTTACACCTTTCTAAGGGAAAAATATATATCTATTACGTATTGCCTAGAAAGGTTGCTCCTCAATTTGTCATGTTTTGTGCTTGGTTTCAACTGTTACCATTGTCTCAAGGTTATCTTAAATGACGAATATGTGTCCTCCAATCCTAGTACAATCAATTTTCCTAGCTTTTGGGTGCTCTTGCCCCTCCTCAAAATAAAATAAAACAGGATAAAGTATAAATTGTTGGTCACGTATTGTTGATTGTTCATAGTAAATGTATCTCTAATTGCCACATCACATATTTTTGATAGGGATAATGTAAAAATACTAAAAATTAAAAGAATCTAAAATTCCAGTACCAAAAAACAAATGCAGCAATTAAAACCAAATTTCGCTCATCACATAGACCAAATGTGCTGTTAATCCTTCCAAAATCCATGTGCAAGTTTGCAACACTTTGTTGCAAGCTTATGTCAGTTGATTTTCCCAACCACCATTTGCATTTTGAGGTACAATATACATGTGAATCCAACAAAATGGGAACCAAGAAATACTATACATGTTATGTTTGCAATAGCATTGTAACCTTCCAAGTTCCTTTGCTTCATAAACTAGAAAATTGTCATAAAGATCTAAGCTTGTGTTGGATCAAATGAAAGGAAAGAAAAAACAGGAGGAGCAATGAAAAAAAGCAAAAAGTTCTGCTCAGGTTGCTTCTACCAACAAAAGAAGTCACAGTAGGCAGTGAAAGAGAAAATAAGTTTTTGATTCATCTCTGATGGATAGAGTAATGTTATAATACTACAAGTGATTAGTGCGTCTTTTTTACGACGAAGTTCTCCTCCGGTTGCTTTTGCCAAAAGTAATTTGCAGCCTCTATCCACCGGGGATGAACCAAAAACTTATTTTCTTTGACTGCCCACCGGGACTTCTCAGTTCCAGCATCAGTAGCAACGACATGTGTAACAGTGGGGTCAAGTTCTGTCAAACAAGTTGCTCCCATCTGCTCCACAATCCTCCTGAGAGTTGGTAATGCACCATGATTAATACGGCTGAAAACGACCACACATCCACTTAAGACTTCACTTCGAAGTGATGACAAAACCTGGAAATAATGAATAGATTGCAGGAACAACATTATCAGAATCTCAAAAACTAGGATGACAAATTAACTAAACATTTCCATTAAAAAATGGTAGAACTAGAAGGCAGACAAATATCAATAAAATAACTAACTACCTGCCTCACATCTCGATCGGCCAGATCCCCTTGAAGTTTCTACAAAAGGTTGCATACCACACAACTTTAGCAACATATCTGAAATAACCAACTATGTATTGGGACATGAGATAATAAGTATTGACATACATCAAAGAATGTGCAGTGGACTTGCTTGAGCACTTTGAGAATCCTTGCAAGTGCGCCATCTGTTTCATTTTCATCACTTTTCGTTTCAGCAAGAGATCTGCAATTGAAGCCAAACTGCCGACAACTAGAAGCGAAAAAATGGTATCTTTCCATGAGTATCAGATTATTTTTATGCTTCATCCATGCCTACAACATTTTGTAGCAACATTTCATTATTACATCTCATTAAAAGGAGATTATTTTAGTTCATAGATTAACCATATGCAAATGCAAGAAAAATTGATCCCTTTCTTCTGATGTCATATCTCCCACATCACATATCAATGATATTGTACAGTTATAGATTACTTTGATTCATATTATACAATTGTGTTTCATAGTTCATACACACGAGGTAAAAGAAAATATTATGAAATTGTCTTCCACATAAAATAACTTTCATCAAACATACATTTCAAATTAAGTAATTCGGCAAAACAAGTCAGAAGCCAGCAGTGCACTCACATTTTCTGTATCATCAAGAATTAAGACAGCACTTTCTTGTCCCAACACAATATCAAGACCCTTTTGATGCTTTTGAGTCCCATCATCTCGAGAAATCACCTTAGCATTGAAGTATTCTTTTTTAGGATCAAGCAGCTTGGCCATCTCCAATGCATAAGGTCTATCACCCATGGTGTATATGTACATCTCAAACATTTCACTTGCTTCTTTAAGAAATGTACGGACAAAGGGCCTTAACTTGGTCATCATATGCATATGCTCCAATTTGAAAAGGCTGCCTTTGGCGACATCTATTGTTTCATAATATACAAGTCAAGGAAGGCAGCATATGTACGGAGTTGTTAAAAACACAAAACGTCGAAGGTAGAATCAAGAAACAGTTATCATAAAATACACACATGATGAATTTGAGTTAGCATGCCAATCTATTTAAAAAATTATCATCAAAATATGTGATACCATTTTTAGGACAACATCACTCTATTTAGGACTTATGCAGCAGAGGTTCTATCGGACATTGGGTGGCCATGACCACCTCAAAGTCCCCAACAATTTTCTTTCAAAATAATAACCTATACGGGCAATTACCAAAAAAAAAAAAAAAACTTCCATTGTAATTAAAAAAGTTGCAAATCTTCCAACCTAAATTCAAATGACAACACAGCAGAAATAGAACATGTCTAGCATTTATGCTGAATATGGGTCTTAACAAGATAGATGAATTGGTATGACGGAGATGATAAAATGCATTAAGAAAAACTCAAATATAAAATAATGATGTCAATTAACAAAAGAAAAAGCACATTGGTTGGCATATACCTTCAAGAGAATCTGTCTCGTTAAGTAAATGCAACTCTTCCGAGCTCAAATGAGCAAGGAGAGTGGTATTTAGCAGTGTATGATCAAGGTCAAGAACCAAGTAAAGCTTTTTATGAAATAAAAATTTCTTCATGTCTGTATCGCGCAGTCTAGAAATTTCCTCATCATGAAGTCTCAGTCCCTGTAAATACAAAATTTCCCATTATATTTAATAACCTACTGCTAGGCTAACTACGTAGATTAACTGGATTGTACGTACATGCTACCACTACTAGCCAAATCATGTTAACCAAATCATGAGAATAAACATACAATTTACATATAAAAGAATAGAGGATATATTATGATGCGTATAAAACCCAGAGAATCCTCACATCGTCAAACCCGGGCAGTGCATAGAAGCCATTCAGCTGTATACTTATATGTTAGGACCCTAGCACAATAGATCGACATGTATCTGAAATGGTTGGTACTATAGGCTTGCCACTACCCTTGTTGGTCATAATTGATAACAACCACTCAACCGATCTAACAGTCATTCGAAAAAAAGCAACATGTGGCAGCAACAACTATCCAAATCTAAATTATTAATTCCAGAAAACAATAATCAGAAACAATGTATACCTTGTGTATGTACCCAAATGTCACACCTGATTCGCCATCCAACTTTTGCCCACAACGTATACACATGTCTCCAAATGAGCCCGGATGTGTACATACATCTACCATCACGGATGACTTTACATCAACTGAAAGAGAGAGGGTGTTACAAACTTTCAAAGCAAAATGATGAAGATATGAGATTTGCAATCATATTATCGCAAAGATGTGAAAGTTGTACAGAACCTAAGCCCTAACAAATAAATTTAAATAAAGTCTGGTTGCAATCCAGTGGCCCATAAAATAGGTAGTCCAAAGGGTACAACATTTAGTTGTGTATCTAGTTGTGTATCTAGTTGTGTATCAGTGTATGTATCATTAGTTCATTACTCTATAAGAGCTGATAACATCAGTGAATAAACAATCAATATGGTTTCTTCGTTAAGGGGGGGAAAATGGTTCGGGGAAAGAAAATTGGCAACTGCATTAATAATGCCCGTCTAACAATCTTAGGCTGTACCAGTGAAATAGTTCAAGAGAGCATTATATACAATTAAACTAACAGAACAGACATTATCAAATTCATTCTTAAAAATTAGTTTGGTTTACTTGCTCTAAAAGCTGTTTATGAATAAAAAATTTAAAATTTACGTACAGGTGGTGGGATGGCAAAGATAATGAAAGAAACAACTAGAACGATCAAAATTACCTGATTTTTGTTCCATGATTACTTCTGAAGTAGACCCTTCAGTTTCTTCAGTGCTTTCAAACTTACGTCTTTTAGTTCTGCTTTAATCCGTAAATTAAAGTGTAAGCACAGTAAAATTTGATCAAAAACAAGAAACAAGAGGAAAAAAAATCAAAGAATGCATAATTGTCTCTTAGACACAAAAAACTGGAACCATATAACCCATCTCTCCCATAGCTTTATGCTAATTGGTTCATAATTCAATAAAAACAACAATAATTAAAGCATTTTCGCAATAGGTTGGAGTCAGCTACATGGATCAACCAATACAAAAATGTTATATCATGGACCATGTCTAAAAAATAGGTCTTTTGAGTCTGGATGCCTTTCAGTTGTTTGGCCTATTTTTTTCTTTAGTCTCCTTTTGACATTAAACTATTGCACTCTTCTCTACAAAAATGTCTCTTATTGATGCTTCTACAGGTTTTCTTAACATATCCCAAAACCACTTTAGATATGAGACTCTACTGTCTTTTATTCAATGGAAGTAAGCGCAACTTTCTCTTCAATAATATTATTCCTGGTCCTATCTTCATTGGTCATTCATCCAATGTAACATTCTTACCTCTACCACAATGAACTTATTTTGTTAGCGGCTCTTTACCCCCAAAATTTAGTCCCGCACAACACTGAGGATCTTTCATGATGTAAATAGCTTATCTGTAGTAAAGCAATTCCCTAAATGTAATGGAAAGTTAAAACCTTGCACTGCGATCTTTCATGATTTTTTGGAAACAAGAATCAACCCTAATTCTATAACATAAAAAACTGTCAATTCTTGATAATGATTAATGAGAAAGAAAAGAAATCACTTTAAAACAAGTTGAAAGTAGCTAGTGAGCATACTAAACTATAATAAGATTCGGAACCACCACAAACCCTACAACAACAAACAGATTTTGTCGCACTAAGTGAGATCCCCTACACGGATCAAACAACACGATAATGATATATCGTACATCATATCTCTATCCAAAACACAACACTCCACATCAACAATCAACTTTTCTGGTATTGAATAGGGTCAGCTACATTGATCAATCTAATATTAATACCGTTTGCACTCTATCATAAACAATTTTTTTACATAAATCCATGTGTATAAGCATCACACTACTTACTCTGTATATAAACAATCTCCAATCCACTAACAAATCTGAAACCTGATATATGAATATGTCACACCTAACAAATTTCAATAACTTAGTAAAATCACAACTGGCAACATCTTAACTAATACTACATGACCCATGTAATATGAAACGGGAGAGCACCTGACATCCTCAAACTCATCTTGGCTTCCGGCTTCTTCGTCCGGCGATGAGTTGGGTGAGCTTGCATCTAGTGCTTCATCGAGATATGCAATGAAATCATCACTGCCAGAAGAATGTACAGGAGAATCTGTCACAACACTCATCTGTATCACTGCCATCAAGCAAAACCAAATCAGGAAGAAGCAACATCCAGAAATGAAGAAACTACTGCACAAACCACAAAAATTGGAAAATAAAAACAAGCGATAACAACTACAAACCCATTTCAAAAAAAAAAAAGACCTTGAGATTTTTTGTGCCCTAGACAAATTAAACATTCCTATATATACTTAGAAACCATGATTCAAGAAAAATTGAAATCAATCAATCCTAACGGCTTAAAATGGTAGAAACCACACAACACCGAAAAGGGAGACGCAGCTTGAAGTGGTAGACTTGAAGGAATGAAGAGATGTACCGGCGGTTTGGACACGGCGGCGAGGGAGGTGCGGACGACGATGCGGCAGTTCAGGCGCGGAAAGAGGGAGTCACTATCGACTGAAACGGTGGGATATGGGTTTAAAACGCAGAAATGGTAATTTTTTTTTCGTTTCATATATTTGTATTGTGTAAAAAAAAAAGAATAGTTTTTGGTATAATTCGGCTCTTGAATAAATATTCACCTTAAAAATTACTTTTCAATGTTACCGATCAAATACATGACTCTAGCACTATGATGTTTTATTTTTAAATTTTCTAAAAGAATTTTTTTTCTTTCCAACAAAACTTATTATAAAACACTGTTTTTAATTTTAAACAAATAAAAATAATAATTATTAAAAAATCAAATAATTAGACCAAATGAAATAAGAATTTTTAAAATAATGGGCATGACATGTATAACTTAAATAAATTAGTAAATGTAAAGATGAGTAAGTAACTTAATAATGAATTTTTATTTTTATTATTCAACATAGTACGCTATTTATATTAAAACACTGCTTTTAATTTTAAACAAATAAAAACAATAATTATTAAAAAATCAAATAATTAGATCAAATGAAATAAGAATTTTTAAAATAATGGGCATGATATATATAACTTATAAATTAGTAAATGTAAAGATGAGTAAGTAACTTAATAATGAATTTTTATTTTTATTATTCAACATAGTACGTTATTTATATGAAATACAAATGATTATTGTATTTAAAAATATATTTCATCCATGTCCATTATTTTAAAAATTCTTATTTCATCTAATCTAACTATTTAATTTTTTTTTAATGATTATTTTTTTTACTTTTTTAAAATTAAAAGTATTATTTTATAATAATTTTTTTGGAAAGAAATAAGATTCTTTGTAGAATTCAAAAATAAGGCATAGTGTTGGAGTCATACTTTTCATCAATAATGAGCGTATAAGAAAGTAGTTTTTAAGTTAAGTTATAATTAGATTTTTTTAATTTTTTTATTGTAAATATTTTTTTTAAGTCAACTTATTTTTTTAATGTCAATAAAATTTATGAAATTTGATATATATATATATATATATATATATATATATATCTAAACTAATATAACAATTTATTTATTAAAAGTTTCCGTGCGACGCACGGGGTTACAAACTAGTTATTTTTATTAATAGAAATTTGATATCTTCCTAACACTCTAGTTGACACGTGTTAAACTTATCCATTTATCATGTTTGCTTTATTATAATGTATTTTGTTTCTGTTTTTTTTTTTTTCACAAATAAAACAAAAGTGAGGGTTAACTTACTTACGTGTGATTCTAGTCATAATTATTCCATTTAAAAACAGATCGCTAAAAAAAGTTTATTGAGTATAAATTCTCTCTCAAATCTTTTTTATTTGTCTCTATTTGAGATGAGACTGACAACTCACGTACATACAAAAATATCGTTCACTTTATTATTTGAATATATTAAGATAAATATTTTAAAGGGATTTTATCTCTTTCCTCTAAAATTAGAGGGGAACAAAATAAGAGTAATTGATATAATAGAACGAAATTCATTTTATTGGAGTCTACTCTATTTCATTCTATACAATAATTTAAATAAATCATCATTATCTTTAATTTTTTCACATGTAAAGCAGTTTGATTGTTTCGATTAAATCTTAATATTTTATGATAATAATTAGAGAAAAATTTCAAACTTGTATGAGTGGATGTATAATTTAATATATTTTAAAGGTAAATTGTGCAAGCGAGTGTAACTTAAATGATAAAATCATGAAGAAAAAAAATAAACTTAATGATTTAACCGAAAATTGAATTAAACTTTAAAGATGCATTTTTATCAATATTTTATTTTATGTTCTTGTAAAAAAAAATTGTTGTAATTTAATTTTATATGCTACTACACTATAATAAAATATATAAAAAAAATTAAAACTGAATACACTAATTTTTTTTTACTCATTTTTAATTATTTATTTTTATAGAAGTATTTATCGTCAAAAAAACAAAAACAAAAATTGACCCCCGGTGTGATAAACCTCATAAAACATAGTAACTATCTATTTTTCAACCTTTGTCTTAAACACTACACGAAGTCTTGGGTAAGATGTAGATGATCTATTTTCCTGTCTACCTTTGTTACATGTTTTAATCTCCTACTTCCATGTTTATTGCAACCTTTGTTTGTTATTAATCACGAGCAATATCATCTTTCCTAATAGAAAAAACAACAACTTTTGGAAACACCCACAAGGCCACAACCTCTTCTCTACATCATTAGTTGGGATATTTTCTTAAAATACACCAACTATTTTATAATTTGTTGATTATCAATGATGGCAAATCCGGCCGGCATTGGGAACGATCGATATCCAATTTGAATCAAATTGTATGTGTTTTTCAAATTATGAAATTTTAGTTTACTTTTTGTAATTTCAAAAGTAAAATAGAGAAAAAAAATTGACGTTGATTGCGCGAGAGTTTTCACGTAAATGACATGGCCTACGTAAAAAATAGCAGTGACTTATAGGGTTTTTTTTTTTTTTTTTATAGAGACTTCTAGGTGTTGGTCCAATGAATATGGATAAATGTATATTTTTTTTGGGAGAAGGCAACTAATAGAAAAACATATTACTTTGTTTGAATTCATTTATTTTCTTAGTTGGAAAAAATTGAAGTGCAAGTATTTAAAATATTAAAGTGTGACATGGGGCCAATTAAGGGATCACTTTAAGAAACTTAGTATTGGAGTAAAATTATGAAGTGTCACTAAAAATTGACCTTGCATGTAAAACTGTTTAAAAAATCATAGGAGACAATGTATTGGAGATGCTATAAGATCTTCAAACAATCCAATTGCCAACTTTTTTATTCTACAATGCACTATTAAATAATACACATCAAGATATTTCGTGCTTTTTGAGCACCTAAGAAGATCTTCATCTTCAAATATCATGTAAAAACAAAAGGATATTAAGATGAAATGCAATGCAAAATATTAATGGAAAATAATAGATATAATTGTCAATGGAATTGACGTTTTTATAATTATTATATACAGATTTGATAATATTTATAATTATATAATTATTCTCATAAATAATTAGTCCAATTGTAGATTAACCTTCATAGAAGACTTAAAACTATATATCATGTATCAATATTATTTAAAGAAAAATTCTCTTCTGAAAATAACACATTTTTATCAATCACAAATTTTGAGTTTAACATGATATCAAACTAAGTTGCAATCAAAATCAGATTTCTCTGTTTTTCTGAGATCAAACCTTGAGTTCCTTTGTTTTTGTTTTTCTTGAAATCATAGTACCTTGCCAACGTCGATCATAGCTTCCTTGTTGTTTCTGCACTGTTTTTTCTTGAAATTTTAGTTCGTCGCTGACGTCGATCATAGATTTCTTGTTGTTTTTGTGTTCCGTGTTTTACCATTGTTGTTTTCTATATTCTCTACATTTATTTCTCTCGGCATCATGTTCACCGACAAGCATGATATCCTTTTTGTTCGTCTTAATGGAAATAACTACTCCACATGGACGTTTCAACTTCAAATTTTTTTAAAAGGAAAAGAGTTTTGGGGTCATGTCGGTTGAACCGATTTTGGCCATAAGAAGGCACAAAAGGATACATATGTCAAATGAGAAGTCAAAGATGCATAAGTCATGACATGGATCATAAGTTATGTTGATCCTAATATCGTTCTCAATTTTTGACCTTTCGCTACGGCAACAAAGATGTGAGAATTTTTGAAGAAAATATATAACCAAAACAATGTTGATCAGCGGTTCCAAATTGAACATGAAGTTACAATTTGAAAGTCTTCCCATTTTTGAGTTTTACTTTTATTTTATGAATCTTTGGGTTGAATACACTATCATCATTTATAAAGATATGTCAAATGAAGGGTAAATTATTGTGCAAAAAGTTCATGACACTACCAAATGTGATCAATTTTTGATGAAATTGATATCTGATTTGGAGGAACTAAGATCCAATATCATGAATCGAGCTACTGCTCCATCCTTGGATACTTGTTTCAATGAGATGTTTCGTAAGGAACAACATCTTCTCACTTAGACAACCATGAAACAACAAAAATGTTGTTTCTCTCCTTATGGCATATGCGGTACACGACCAACCTTGTGGACGAGACATGAGTATTGTCCAATGTTTCTATTGCAAAGGACATGGACATTTCACTTCCAACTGTCCTAAAAAGTTCTACAATTATTGCAAAAATGAGGGTCATATCATAACAAGATGTCCAACCAAACCATCAAAGAAAACTTCATCAACCTTCACTATCTCTATTGGTCCTTTTACACCTTTTGTTCCTGCGCACCAGCATTCGGATTCCATTGTCCAACTTTAACCCCTGAAATGGTTCAACAAATTATCATTGCAATTTTTTCTACTTTTGGTCTTTCAGATAAGGTTTCCTCTCCATATTCTCTTTGGTAATTTTGACTTTAGGGCATCTAATCTTTTGACTAACAATGTTGTTACCTTTACAAATGTTACAAGTTACTCTAGTAATCTCCAAATACAAAATATCGATGGAAATAGTTTGCATATTACAAAAATTGGTGATATTTCTTCATCTCTCACTAATGTTTATGTTTTCCCTAGTTTTACTAGTAATATTATTTCAGTTGGTCAATTAGTTAACAATGATTGTAGAGTTGAATTCTCAAAATCCGATTGTCTTGTGCAGAATCAACAATCTAGAAAGTTGATCGTGACGAGACTTAAAGTTGGACATCTTTTTCCTCTTT
The DNA here is from genome assembly GCF_000331145.2 of Cicer arietinum. NCBI lineage: Eukaryota > Viridiplantae > Streptophyta > Magnoliopsida > Fabales > Fabaceae > Cicer > Cicer arietinum. The sequence goes on from NC_021166.2 coordinate 1,417,630, forward strand.
TATACATCTTGTAATTCTTTAACTGTTGATTTCCAAACATAGCATAAACGTCTTGATCACCCAAACTCAATTGTACTTCATGACTTGATAAAATTTGTAGTTCTTGGCAATAAAAATTCTCCATCTCTTAGTTTTGTTCAATTTGATTGCATTTCTTGTAAATTTGGTAAAAATAAAATTCTACCGTTTTCAATCCATCAAACAAATGTGAATCAACCTTTTGAAATTATCCATAGTGATTTGTAGGGAATAGTACCTGTTGTATCTCATGTTTGTCATAAGTACTTTATCATTTTTATTAATGACTATAGTCACTTTACATGAATTTATTTTTTGCGCTCTAAGACTGAAGTATTTTATGCATTTAAAAATTTTCATGCCCACGTTCAGACTTAATTTTCATCTACAATTAAAATTTTGCATTCTGAAAAATGGAAGAAATATATATATTATTTATTTCAAGAGACCTTGCAAACAAATGATATTATATCACAAATGTCATGCTCTTTTACACCACAACAAATTGGGATAGCAAAGAGAAAAAACTGTCATCTATTTGATATTGTTCGTACTCTCGTGTTGGACTCCTTTGTACCATCTCGATTTTGGTGTGAAGCTTTCTCCACCTTTTTCCATCTTATTGATTGGCTGCCCTCTCAAACCTTAAACAATGATTTCCCATTTTTAAGCCTATATGGACAACAACCCTCTTATATCAACCTTTGTACCTTTAGTTGTGTCTGTTATGTCCACTCTTCAACCCCAAGAACGCAACAAGCTCACAACTCAACTTGTTAAATGTGTTTTTCTTGATTACTTATGCCACCAAAAATGTTTTATATGCTATAATTCTAACCTCAATAAGATTATGGTTTCTATAAATGTTATTTTTCAAGATGATGCATATTTTTTCCAACTAACCAAGATACTCATTTCCTACATCCACATCTATGTTGCCTTTGTTTTCTAACAATTTTGAAGGAGACTTGACAACTAAGCCCCTTTTGATGTACCCCTTTCCTGATCCTTCTATGGTCGATGATCCAGTACTTCACTAACAATTAGCAGCTTTATGTCGCAGTACTCGCGCTCGTAATTCTTCGAAAAAGTATGATCCATCTTCACCTTTATCTCTGACAACAACTTTAGTTTTTGTTTCTATCCATTTCTCATGTAAACAAACTATGGAGCATAAATATTGGCAAAATGCTACATAGGCTGAACTTCTAGCACTAAAGGAGAATCAAACATGGGATGTTGTTCCTTGTCCCCTCATTTGTTAAACCTCTTGGCAATAAATTTGTATTCATTATAAAGTTTCGTTTATATGGATTTATAGATCGCTACAAGGTTTAGTTAGTGGTTCTTGGAAATAAACAAGAATTTGACATCGATTGTGATGAAATATTTGCACATGTGGCTAAAATGACTACAATGCACACTATTCTAACTGTTGTTGCATCTAAATATTGTCAGATACATCAGCTAGATGTCAAGAACGTTTTTCTTCATGATGACCTCAAGGAGGAAGTTTACATCAAACTTCCTATAAGTATGACATCTAATTTACCTAATAATATTTGCAAACTAAAGTGTTCTTTGTATGGATTAAAACAAACACCAAGAATGCGGTTTGAGAATTTTAGAACAACGCTTCTTGACTCTTCCTTCATCCAAAACAACTATGATATATCTCTATTTACACGACAAACATCAAAATAAATTGTGATGGTTTTTTCTTATATGGGTGACATTGTCATCACCGGTTCAGATCAAGAGACAATCAATATAATCCAACAATTGTTACATTTCACAAGAAATATCATGGACAACTCACATACTTCTTGGACTTAGAAGTACACTTCTAATAAAAAGACATCTTTATTATTAAACACAAATATATTCAAGATTTAATTCATCTAGTTGGTCTTACCAACACTGGTGTCGTTGACACTCCTATGGAAGTTAATGTCAAGTTAAGACAAAATGAAAGTGAATTCCTTACATATCCCATTTTATATTTGAAGTTAGTTGACAATCTTATCGATCTTACCATTACAAGATCTTATATCTCGTTTGATGTCCACATAGTCACTAGATTTATGTACAAACATGTGCATTTTTCAGTGTGCATTGAATCATCAAGTACCTATTGGGTACTCTTAGTCGCAGTTTTTTATTCTCTAATGGTGCAACAATACAACTTCAAGCTTACAGTAATCTTGATTGGACTGGTTGCTCAAACACAAGAAAATCTACCACCGAATGGTTCATGTTTTTAGGCGATGCCCTTATTTATTGGAAGTGCAAGAACTAGGATTATGTATCCAAATCCTCTATTGAAACAAAATACAAATCCTTGTCTGCAACATGCTTAGAGATTATTTGATTACACTGTCTTCTTTCAGAACTTGATTTTTCACAAACAAAACCAACTTCATTGCATGTTGATAATACAACTGCCATACAAATTACAGCAAATCTAATATATCATGAAAGACCGAAGCACATAAAAATTAGCGAACTCTATGACCGCAAAGTTATTATTATTGTCTCATGTCTCAACATTGATTTAGTTGGTTGATGTCCTCACCAAATCCTTCACACGTAAATGACATAATTTTCTAATCAGCAATTGATGCTTATAAACTCACTAGCATAAATTTAAGAGAGAGTATCAATGAAATTAACAGTTTTCATAATCATTAATTTGATGATATTTATAATAATACAATTATTCTCATAATTAATTAGTCCACTTGTAGATTAACCTTATAGCAAGACTTAACACTACATATCATTTTGTATCAATATTATTTAAAGAGAAATGAAAATGACACACTTTTATCCATTAGAAATTCTGAATTTTACATAAATAAGCTATACAATAAGACATTCAACTATCCAAGCTTTGCACTACTGTGAAATTATTGTTGCTAGCGGAGACACCCAAGACTGAGGGGCAGAAGGGGAGAGAGAAAGTAACAACCAATGTCGTGGTATCTTGGATATATACGTACAATCATACAGTTTCTGAGCAGAGAGAGAAGTTATATACAAGTTGGTTGGCAGATAACAAAACTCATGCAAACTCCACCATCTGTTATAGTCACAATTATAAAATAGAATAACACAAGTGTAAGATAGGAGATGAATCAGGATAAAAAGAAGAAGAAAGTACAACCAAAGTGAAAAAAACTACGGGTTCAAAGAGATACCTCAGCTTTGCAGTGTAATGCAAATCTTCATTTCTCAATGCCAGCTACTACGATATGTGCCACTATACATGCCCCTCCAAAAAACCAAACACCAGAACCATTTTTGTCTGGTCAAATTCCTAGTCGTGCTAGAATATATACGGACTCTCAAAGCTAGTGTCTTCTAATTATTACTTATTTGACATTGCCAGTCCGGATTGCTGTTGGTAATATCCTTTCTGATTCACATTTCTTTTTCTCACTTTCTGCTGTTTTCTTCATTTCAAGCTCTAGCTGCTTGCAGTTTTCTTCATGGGCTTTGTTGAACATTCGAGTGAAGTTGAGCAAAGTTGTGACAACTGCAACAGATTGGAAATAATAACAAACATCAGTTGTATTGTACTTAAGAACTACGGGTAGAGAGAATATTCATGTTGGCTCCCCAACTGAACAGCATAATAGGCTTCCATATCAGTGTCTCAATCTCAACTCAAATTCTGATGGCGAAGTCTAGCAAATGGAAGATAGGAAAAAGTGCACTTGACCATTTCCATGCTTCAACATGGAATCAGAGAAAGAAACCTTACTATAGAACTTGACGTCCAGGAAGAAGGTTAGTTTTATAGCATCACAAATCCAATTTAATGCAATTTTAGGACATAAATGCAGTTACATACAAAATGAAACTAATATTGTATCATTTCAAAATATCCAACATATTGTCCGGAGGTTACAAATAGACAAATTTTGACATTGAAATTTTTAAAATTCATATATATGCAGCCAAGTACAAGTAAAAAATTCATGCCCCAACTTGCAAAATAGAACTTTTTTTAATAATTGCAACAGCCAAAGCCTTTTCTATCTAGTGGGATTAATTTTAGTGATGTACAAACCTAAGAGTATCATAAGCATATGTTAAAAAAAAAAAGAGTTTCATTACCATAAACTAAGAAGACAGTACTCACTTAATCAGCTACCAAAAATGAATATTATATCTTAAGTGTAAACAGTCACAAACCTTGCTCAAATGTACAGCGAGATGGATCTTCACCAAAATAAAGAATCAACACATCCACGTTCCTGCCCTGTAAAAATAGACTCTAAGCAAAGCCTAGCATTTATATGGTTTTAAAAGCTCTAAATATATCATAGAGGACTTACCACACCAGAATATATTGAAGCCAATGAGCGGACTTCAGCTTCAGCAGAACAGAGGAAAACTTTCAATTTCTGAAGGGAAAAGAGAAGTTAAAGACTGATGGTGCATAAATTCAGTTATATGAAATCAGATAAACTTTTTGCCAACATGCACATTTTTAACATTTCCCTCATTCTCTTAAAGCGAGAACATGCAAAATCTCATATTAGAACATCCACAGGCAAGCCTCAATGTCTGCCTCAACAGAGCGAGGACCAAAAAATAAATTGTTGATGACCACAGACATGATTGCAAACCCAATTGGCTACAATTAGTTTTGATATATAAAATATTCACAAATAATCATTAGCATAATTTATATTTATTTTTGTGAAAATCTGAAGCTTGAAAGAAGTGAAATGAACAAGGGAAATTATAAGAAAGAGCAAAAAAAAAAAAGAGTTATTGAAAAAACAATTTCAAACTTGGAACAGTTTGTTAAAAGAGGTGAACGGATGATGCCTATACCTTGCGGAATGTTTCTGATATAGGACCATCATTTTCAGAAGTGGATAACTCTTGTACAACTTTCTCTAACCCTTTGTTTATTGCTTGCATCTCCTCTGCCAGAAACTTCAATTGGATCTGGATTAAATTAGTTCAGTCAGTATTGTAAATTTACAATGGTTATCAATACAATGAATAAATGACATTTGGAGAAGTTCACAACCTTCGCCGCTGGTTCTAGGTTAGCAATATCTTTAGAGAAGTCTAAAACTTCTGGTAATTTGTCATCTAACACCTATGTGCAAGCATAGTATTAAATTGATGCATTAAAGATACAAATTCTTCAAGTACAAGTACAAAAAACATAATCCAAAATATTACTTCAACTTAATATCAGAATTGACAACATAACACAGAAGAAACTAATACTAATTACTAAAAAATAGAAGAAAAACAAGAAGTAAATAAATCGCAACATGTACCTTACAAAGATAATGCATGAGAGTCATTTTGTTGTTCCTTGCACGTGTCTCCGTGAGTTTAAGAAGGCTATCTAATCTGAATCCAATAGCAGAACCTAAATAGAGATCGGATAATATAAGCATATCTCAATTATCAGACTGAACTCTAAATTTTTATAAGGAAATGTGGTACAATAAGAATCGGTTATAGAAAACACATGAAATTTTTAATAGGAAATAAACAATGACAAGTTGACAATAGTTTAAGCTAAATCCTAATACTACAATACGAAAAAATGATGTAAAATGTGAATTATTAAGTTTTCAGAACCACATTTAGAAAGAAAACCATGGTTTGAACTGAACTCATTCATCACCATCTGGTTTTTGCAGTCTACATTTTTTTTATTTAAATAATGTAAAAGTCCGTTTAATTTTTAAGAAGTTGCTACATAACAACCCACAAGAAAAAGAACAGTACACAACGCTACAGACTGTTACAACATGGTAAGTAGGAAAAAACAAAGAGGCAAATGTAAAAGGAAACTAAAATAATGTGATGGGTTTATCAGCACATACATGATCGAACACTAAAAAGATAAGAAAGGACTCCAATGATAGCAGTACCAGGCATGAAAGCTAAAAATCACAGGCAGTGTTTAAAATCTAAAACTTTTCTTTTCTATTGCAATTCATGTTGTATCTATCTACTTCTATATACATTTGTCTCAACATACCCCTGGCAGTTCCTTGATTCAAAGCATTTCCTAGAGTAAGTATTGTTTGCATTATTCTCTTTAATTTGACAGAATTCCTGATCTGAAAAAGAAAAATATTATCATCGCAGATTCGCAGCATGCAAAATGCAATTTTTCACTAAAAAAAGAAAGAAATGAAATTGCCAAAATTCTGTTTCAGTAGAAGGAAGATATCATGCCTCTTCTGCAGCAGCGTTCACAACATTTAGGCTATTTCTAAGATCGGAAACCTACACATATATATTAGCAAGGTCAAAATGGAAATCAATTTAAATACATTTTTCCCTACTGAGGTCGCTGGTAAATGTAAATCTTTATACCTGAGAGTGGAATTGAATCTTGAATGAAAAGACTCTGAGCTTAGATTCTACCCGTGGTACTTTCATCAACTCCATGAAGAACTGTGAGGAAAAAATCATACAGTTAAATTCATGTCCATGTCAGAGATAGAAGAAATGCAGTCTCCACCATTGAAGATATTTAACAAATGCTCAAATTCAAATATTCATACGTCTAGTAATCTGGAAGAAGAGATCTAAAAGACCTATTCCGAAAACCATAAAACCTTGCATACCTGTTCGCATCTCCCTAATTTATCCTTTTCCCCGTTATAATTCTGTGCCATGATAAATAAATAAAAAATTGTAAGAAAGACGAGACTCATCATGTTAAGGTACTTGAACAGACCAGAGTTGTTAACCATCATTATCTACTAACCTTGACTATTTCCATCTCCTCTTTCGTAGGACAAAACTTTATGAGGTTCTCAACCTGATCAGTATCTAGCGCTGACTCTTCTAGTGCTAACACTGAGCCCTGTGAATTTTTTAGGGAAGCCATTATTATGAATAAAACTCATATTAGAACTTATCAAGTCAACTAGATGATTCCACTTCATGAACAATACTAGAAAAGAAAATGGAAATGGAAATGGAAGTGGAAATGGGCATCATAAGTCCCGGACTATTGTTATGGACTTTGACATAACTTCAGAGTCATAACTTCAAAGAAAAGAGGAACGCTGTCATAACTTCAATCATAACAGGGTTTAACAAACCTTTAATAATTTCTTAAAAGCAAAGTTCAACTTTGATTGAGACAAAAGTGATTCCAGAAGTAAATAATTAGTTTTTACATGTTTGTGTGTCCTCGAATATATTTGCTTTTACCTCCATAATTGATTTTTAGCCTCAAATTTATTCTTCAATTCATATTTATGTAAATCACTTTATATTCAATCCATTGTTAACAAAAATCAATTTTACAAAATTAAATGATTTAAAATCAATTTATGTGTGGACACATTCATGTGAAAGTGAGTTAAATAAAAAATTTGAGGTTAAAAATCAATTGTAGAGACTAGAGACAAAAGCTACAAACTCTCTTTTGTTTAGTTGTTTTTAGTAGTTACTATTTTTCACCTGTTGAAGAAAGTGTTTAACTAAATCAGTTTTTAATATTTATGTTTTCCCAACAAAACTAATTGTTATAATTTTTAGAAATCTATTTTAATTTTTAAAATCCACTTTTTGTAAGAAATAAATTACACATTATGAAAAATATAAAAACAAACAGACCCACAATCTGCTATAGCAGTTTCTCAGTCTGTCAGAAATAAATTACATTGTAATATTGAAAGAGAGTTTCTTCTCCCACACCCAATGCTCTCCAGATTGGTCAATCCTGAGGTGTATTTTGAAGGCTTTTGAGAACATAGGAGGTGGGAGAACAAGCTACCATATTAAAATCTTGATTTTGTCCAAACAAAACTGAAAATGACAAGTTACAGGTTTTCCGGTACCACGTTCCAATTAAAGGATAGTTTTCCTATTAATTAGCACTCCATATTTCTTCAACAAAAAAATAGGCTTGCCTATTAATAAATCTAATATCAAACTCACCATTAAATCACGCAATGGCACCTTCACTTTTGAAAGCATGATTTCACAATTATATGCTCGCCTATGCTCAACCTGCAAGGAGTGATAATAAAAGTCTGTATCAAAATAAAGAATACGATAATACCACTCTGATGGCATGGCCTTAAAATGTATATCAATTAGAAAATGATAAATAGATCTATTTTTCCATACTTATAAACAATTATTAGTTCACACACTTGACTATACAAGTGAGCTCTAATAGTTCCGTAATATGAACAAGGGAAGAAAATCTAAAGACAACTAATTTCAAGATGTGTTAGTTATATAGCAGAATCATCCTTAAACTTTCTAAATTAAATTTTTACACAACAATTTTGATACTTTGTCATCTGTAAAAGCTTCCATCACCCGCAAGCTGACAGATGACACAACTTACTCCGTTAGGGTTATATGGGGCTGGCATAAAAGAATAACTAACCATTGGTTATAATTACGAGGAACTATACTAATTAATAGATATAGTTACTGCTAATTACTTTTCTAGATTTTCCCTATCATATTCAGATATAAAAAACATGTAAATATCCCCAAAAAAAATCTCTATGCTGCTACGAACTACAGAAGCTAAATTACCAGTTGCACTTTCTCAGATTTAGGCCTAACTGAGCTTTGGACATTTGACTTCTTGGCAGTGTTTGAACTTGGGGCTGCTGCTGAGAAGAGACTCTCGAGCTCTGACATATCAATCTCTGGGGCTCTACATTAAGATGATACAGAGAGAGGCAAGACACTAAAATATTAGAAGTGCAATCTCAATTAGTCCTAAAAAATGGAACACTAAAGTCAATCAATATTACTTGGAAGCTTCACTAGATTTTTGTGTCTCGTCCCACAAACTTCCTTGCACTGCTCTAGATAATTTCATCCAATGCAACGGCTTCAACTTTTTGGAGTTATTCTTTGACCCAACCGTACGTGATAGACCTCGTCCCTTTGGTCCTGTTGGTGAACTAGATTGAGGTCCTGTAGTGCCCGAGACATTATTTCCATCACTTCTGACAGAAAGAGACATGGGAAAAGCACTGCCTGGTTTTAGACCTTCTTTACCAAAAGGAATTGGAGGTGGTGGAGCAGGTGGAGACTTTTTTGATGAAGGATTAGGGTTGCCAGAGGAAAGTGTTGCAGAGGGAGGTGGAGGCGGTGCTGGTGGTGCTATAGTAGGACTAGCAACTTCCCTTGAATGATGAGGTGGTGGTGGAGGTGGTGGGGGCTTAAACGTAGCAGGTTGCTCCGCTTTTAGAGGAGGTGGCGGAGGAGAAAGTCCATCTCTTACATGTGGCTGTTCATTCATAGGAGATGGAATGGGAGAAGTAGGAGGAGGTCCAGCTTCAACATGTAGTTCCTTCTTGGGAGGTGATAGACCTCGTCCCTTTGGTCCTGTTGGTGAACTAGATTGAGGTCCTGTAGTGCCCGAGACATTATTTCCATCACTTCTGACAGAAAGAGACATGGGAAAAGCACTGCCTGGTTTTAGACCTTCTTTACCAAAAGGAATTGGAGGTGGTGGAGCAGGTGGAGACTTTTTTGATGAAGGATTAGGGTTGCCAGAGGAAAGTGTTGCAGAGGGAGGTGGAGGCGGTGCTGGTGGTGCTATAGTAGGACTAGCAACTTCCCTTGAATGATGAGGTGGTGGTGGAGGTGGTGGGGGCTTAAACGTAGCAGGTTGCTCCGCTTTTAGAGGAGGTGGCGGAGGAGAAAGTCCATCTCTTACATGTGGCTGTTCATTCATAGGAGATGGAATGGGAGAAGTAGGAGGAGGTCCAGCTTCAACATGTAGTTCCTTCTTGGGAGGTGAGGGAGGGGGTGGGGGTGGGGTTGGAGGTCCAGCTCTAATTACTTTGTGATCTTTAAGTGGAGGGGGTGGAGTTTGAGATTGTGATGGGAAAGACTCAAGTTTTGTTTTGACAAGTGGAATGTCATTTAGAGGTGTTTTGGAAGAAAGTGGGGGGGATGGCTGAATTGAAGAAACTGATGAAAGTGGAGGATGAGAAACAGTGGCACCTTGTGACTTACTGTGGAAAGCAGATAATAGTTCCTTCTTTGGAGGAGGGGGTGGGGTTGGAGGTCCAGCTCTAATTACTTTGTGGTCTTTTAGTGGAGGGGGTGGAGTTGGAGGTTGTGAAGAGGAAGACTCAAGTCTTGTTTTGTCAGGTAGAATGTCATTCAAAGGTGTTTTGGAAGAAAGTGGGGGGGATGGCAGAATTGAAGAAACTGATGAGAGTGAAGGATGGGAAACATTGGCAGCTGTTGACGTACTGTTGAAAGCAGATAATAGTTCCTTCTTGGGAGGAGGGGGTGGGGATGGGGTTAAAGGTCCATCTGTAATTACTTTGTGATCTTTTAGTGGAGGGGTAGGAGGAGGGGGTGGAGTTGGAGGTTGTGAAGGGGAAGACTCAAGTCTTGTTTTGACAGGTTGAATGCCATTCAAAGGTGTTCTGCAAGAAAGCAGGGAGGATGGCTGAATTGAAGAAACTGATGAAAGTGAAGGACGGGAAACAGTGGCAGCTGGTGACTTGCTGTCGAAAGCAGATAATAGTTGGGTCCCAGGTGTAGAGCTAGAAACAGGTGAATAACTTATGTCTTCTGATTGATGTCCTGAATGTAAAGGCAAAATATGACGAGGAGGTGATTCTTTGTGAGCAGGAGAATCTTGAACTTCTTTGGCATGAGCAGTCGATGGAGGCCGCAGAGGAGGTGTTCCAGGGGAGAGAGAAGCGTCAACTGAACCAGATGAATCGAGATTGGATGCCTGCAGTTTTATGTCAATATTTGATGACCCTGTTGCACATTTACTGGAATCCAATCTTCTTTCAGATGAGCAGAATGTCTGCTGACAGATGATATCTGATGTATTAGCCTGCTGTGGAATATCATCTACTTTGTTTGTCTTATCCTCTTTTCCACTCATATCATTATTTGGGGGTTGCTTAGTTGAGGACCGAGACTGTGTTGCTTCATAGGAATTCCTCTGAGGCATTTTAAAACCTGTTTCACGCAAAGAAGAGGCAGTTTCCACATGCTGATCAGAAACTTTATCCAACTTGTCATTCATGATAGCAGAGGTACTTATATGTTGGAGCACATTCAACGCAGCTTCTGCCTTTGGGTTCATCCAGTCCACATGGTTAAAGATCTCTTGAACCGTGGCAAATGCTTCAATCGGAAGTCCCTCTTTCTCCTCAAAGCATGATGTACCATCTGCAATAACTGATGCAGCAGCATCCATCTCTGAGAAAAGGATCTTAATACAAACATAAACCAAAAAATAAATTCAACGTTAGAAAATTGTGACCAAAAACAACATGATTATAAATGAAATCAAGTTGTACCTCAGCTCTGAAATCTTTTGGAAAGTGGTCTTTAGCATCCCATAGAACGTCAATTTCATCGCAATTAAGCATCAAAATATTGGATCTAACAAAAGTTGTGTTGAACATGACTCGGAACATCATCGTTTCATGCTCCATATCATCATTCAAGTTAATACTCTCAATCACGACATCACCTTGAATGTGGCAATTGATATCAATTTTAATTAGTTCACACTCCCCCTGCAACACAGTAGCAAGGAATTCCATCATAACTACACAGCTCAGATCAGTTCCAGATGCATCTCACTCACAAGAACAAGTTGACAAACAATGGTTACTATAACAAACCATATAATCGTATTAACATACTTACTAAAATCTTTCTAGAATGGAATCACCGTGAACTTAACTGGGTCCTTGTGAGGCCCGGAAGCATAAGGTATGTTACTGAAATCTGCTAAATTTTGAACATAGATTATATGAACTTATTTTGTCTTCCTTCTCTTAAGTACTCTCCCTCTCTTTTTCCTTTCACGTTTCTGGTATATTGATGGCAAGTACAATTGGATCAAGTCCAAGAGTCTTAATGACACTCCAGACTCCAGTTCTTACATTTTCTTCATTAGTACAGGTTCATCCGTACATATGTATGCCAACATTTATAATCCAAGGCTCAAGCTACTAAAATCATAATTATTTAAGCTCGACTTAATAAGCAAGAAAACAAGTTTGAGATGCAATTAAATGGTCTAAGAACTATTTGAAGTTTAAACTATGGGAAACTGTGCAGCATATTTCATTGTATTCAAAACAAAATGACTGAAAATAAACCATTTCACATTTCATTTCAGAGCCTCTTTGCTACAATTTATGAGGTTGCAAGTAATCTCAAGAATATAGCCACTCACAGATTTCAACAATTGTTTGCAACAGTAACTCTGTACTCTTTTTATAGGTTAAAAATAATTATCTGCTCATTGCCTTGAGATTTCATAATACATGGAATGAGTGCATGCCTCCTAAAAATGAAATGGCTCTGATAAAATCATCAACAGACAATAAAACCAAAATATGAGTGAAAAGCATGAGGTGAACTGACCTGCTTGTATGCCCGGATATTTTTGCTTCTCCTCGGCGTTGAGTATAATATTTTAGAACTTTTATCTGCACTAAAAGGATCCTGTCCGTAGATTCTAAACAGCGGATGACAACCACCTTGCCCATCAAAGTTTGGGATGAATCTGAGAATGATGCAGTCCAACATGAGTGCCCTGTCGAGCGGAGGCCAATCTAAGGCCACATTCCTCCTGGAAACATACTGCAGATACCTCAGTTGGGAAGGGATTGGATTCAGTGGCGTCAACAAATGCAAAAGCTCGTTCGGCGACTGCCGATAAACCATATCCAAAGTCCTCTGTTCCCCAGAATAAACCTTTCGATAAATCAACAATGCAGCCAACATGAAAGCCAAAACCAGCCAACCACCACGTTCACAATGCATTAACAACACATTGTGGTGACCAAGTGAAAGCCAGCTTTCACTAGACCTTAAAAAGTGGTGAATGAGCTCCATTTTGAGCACAGGGCAACCTTCATAGTGCCTAGGATAGTCCATTATAGTAATATCGTACTCAGATATGATATTTGCCATCAAACTCTTAGTCTCTTCCTCACGAAAATTGAAAACCAAAATAGAAGCATCAGGCACATTCTCTCTAAGCTGACCAACTATACCGTCCATGTACACTTTATATTTCTCTTCATTCCAAGCTTCAGTTGTGAAACAGCAATCAAAAACTACATTCACACACCAAATTTCAATTTATTTTTACAATTCCAATAAACAATCACTCATTACTGACTCAAAAATTCGTATGAACAAAGTAAAATCAAAATTAATATTATTATCATTCCCATTCAAATTCAATTGACATCATCTCTTTCCAGCAATTTTCTAAATAATAATCAAGCATAGACGTAATGTTCCTCTAATTATAAATTACACAATAGCATAACGAAATTAATCAAATTTCGCGGTTTTTTTAACAGAAACGTGCAACCGAAGGAATTGAAAAAAAATGAGAAAGAAAGTACCGTAAACTCTCTCGCAGATCTCGAGGAGACCATCAGGAGGCTTACGAAAGAACAACTTGCGGAGCATAGCCATGTCTGAGAAGCTTCAGATTCGAGTTTTCGCTACAAGAATAACCCTACCTATCGCACGGTGCGGAAATTTTTTCATTCGGTGGAGGGAAACGATTTTCCGTAAGAGTTAAGAAAGAAAATCGTGAGGAAAACGGGGAAAATGAGAGAATGAATATTGAGAAGTGAGTTTGGAAATTTCGTTAATTTTCGTTTCTATTTCTGTGCTATTTAATTTATTTTTTTCTCTTTGTTTCGAAGTGAAAGGGAAAAAACGATGAGGAAGATGGGTCCGTTAGTTTTGTTTCGTAGCTGAATAATGTGACTTCAGCTGGGATGACCAACCGACTCAAAGTGACTCGGTCGATGACGTGGACAACGTCTACGTGACACGTGTAACGTCATATCCACGACGGGTAATTTCTGTTTTCAGAATTTTTCTCATGATGTAATAATCACCAGAGTTGCCTCAAAAAAAAAATTAAATAAATAATCTCAGGAGTTGCCACTTTCACGTAAAAAACATGTTAAAACTTCCATACAATGAGAGACACGTGTGTCCATCCTTGAAGGATTAGTGTTTGTTACACCTCCGCTTTCCTTATATGTAACCTTTCCTCAAACCAAGAAAACGGTTTCAAATAATGCTAGCATTTCAAAACGAATAATAATAATACTAATAATAATAATAATGATAATAATAATAATAATACTTAGTGAGTTAAAATATCGAATATTTTAATTATTTGTATTAAATATTTTGAATTAAATAAAATGTTTTTTTTAACTAATAATATTTGAGTTAAAACAATTAATTTTATAATAATAATTCAGATTTAAACTTTTTTATAATAATAACTAGATGGAGTACATATATTACTGTAAATGTTATTTTAATAGAAAATTTTTATTTTAAAATAAATAATATTTTTAGTTTTTAATATTATATTAATTTTTCTTGTATCTTAAAATAATTATCACATTTAATCATTTCATACAAATTAAAAATATGATAAATGAAAAAAAAAAGAAGAATAATTATATCAAATTATCTTTATAAATCATTAGTTGATTCTAATTATCATAAATACAAAGTGGTTGTAGATAATAAATTGAGAGTAAGTATATAATATTAATTATAGAGTAGAATTGTTAAAATAAATAAATAAAATTGCATTGGACATCAACAATATTTTATTGCATGAATTTGAAAAAATTTACTTGTTTACGGTTCATGCAAAAAAATAAAAGATTTAGTTCCAAAAATGCACTCAAATCATATGTGGCTTTAATTCAAATTTGAGACGTTAGAAAAAGTAGATCCTAAATTCAATGATGAAAATTTGTTCTAAAATTCTATTGGATTATAGTTTTAAGTTTATATATAATAAGTCTAAAATTTTAAAAGTTAAGAGACTATATATCGAATTTAAAATTATAGAGATAAAAATCGTAATTTAACAAAACAATAAATTAAAAATATATTTTTTAATTGATCCTCTAACGTACTTCATAGATTATAGTGCACTTCCGATATTGATGTTAGTTTATCACTAGTTACACTATTTATGACAATATTTTTTTTTTTAAAATTAAAATTCGATATTGGTGAATATGACATTAACAAAAAAAGTCATTAAAATAAATATAAAAATTAATTATTACTTGATAAATCACGTAAAACAACAAATTTCTTAAGAACATTTTTTTTAATTAAATATTCAATTTATTTCATTCAAAATCAAATAGAAAATACAAAACAATGATGATAATTTTTTTGAAGATTAGTCATAAATGTTGTCGCATTTGCCAAATAGTGGTCTACATGATTCAAAAAAATCAAGGAGCTAACAAGAATTCAAGATAACACCAAAAGCTTAAAAACACGATCAAATGGTTCATGTAGATAATTCACAATCCTCTAATTATTCAATTCAAAAAAGATATAATGGAGGCAATGTTCTCCCACTCATTATAGAGTTCAAAAGAGACATGTAACTTCACCTTAAATAGTAGATAAACAAAAAAGAACTCAAACACTTGTTGCTTCAACAAAACTGTTATTGTGACTATGAATATACATTTCAAAACGAATTTATTTTACATTTATAAAAATCCAAATGAGGGGTTGCATAAAATTATTTTAGTTTATAATTTCTACAACATCAACTTGCTTCTCCGTCTTGATCATCACAAAGAAAATCATCATTTTTTCCATAATTTAATAAGAAAAAAAAGTATTATTTTCTTAATATTTTTTATTTCAAACAGATCAAATACTTTAAATAGTTTAAACAAAACGAACTCTAATATTAATTTTATCAAACAATCATACGTACAATTATCATTTTAAATATTGTGTATTGTTTTTTTAACATGTTAGTAAAAGTGCTAGCATAATAGAGTGAAGTAAAATGATTTATGTGTTAGTAAAAAATTAATTAAGTAAATTAATTAATTAATAGGAGACAAACTCGAAATGAAAAGGTAATGGATAGCTAGATGCGGCTGCGATGGTCTATCGATTTGCGTCCACATTTGGTGGGGCCCACCCCCAAATCGCTCTCGCCTCATCTCTTCTCACATATAAAAACACACACGTTGCTCCACTTCATTCCAATTTAAATCCCAAAGGGAACAAAGGAACTTTATCTTCCTCAGATACAGAGAGAGCACCCACAGCAACTTGTAACATTTCATCTCTAAATGGCCTGCACCCCTGCAAATTCATTACTCCAATTAAAGGTTTTTCATTCATTTATTGTTTAATGTTACTTTCAACTTTCAGCTCTCAATTTGAAATACTTTAGTCTTTAGCTTTATGGTTTGGTTTTTCCAGGGTTCTTCCCAACAGAGGCCAGTTTTGAATTTGAGAAGAAACATCGCTGCTCATTACTCACCCGGTATTGAGTTTACTATTGTTTTCTTTGCATTCTTCATTCCTAGTCTGCGCTTTTAATTCTTTGTCACGTGTCCTTGTTGTAATTCAGAAATTAAAAAAATCATTCAACATTTCGCTTGGTTCAATGCATGCAATGCAACTCAATTGGATTTTGACTTCTATTTTTGTTACTTTATGGATATGTATGTCAATGACTTTGTGTAATGTAAGCGACAAAGGTTTCACCATGTTGTTTATTTTTAAGTAACTGTGGAAATGGTTAAGGAAGTTCAAGATGTTATACTAAATAGGGCATTTTGTTTCAAAATTCTCAATTGTTTGTGCAAACTGCAATGTTCACTTGTCTGTGTCTTCTACTCATAATTTTTTATAGGCAAAGTTAGCGGTTAGTTTGTTAGGGGAGGAGGAATTAGTTAGCTACAAGGATCTCCTTTAGGGTCCCTGTTCATATCGTTGGGCTACATCTTTGGGGACAAAAAAAGAGCTCAGAGGTTCTACTCTCGTTGATAATATCCTCACGGCCAAATTTTCATACAGAATGATTATATGTCGATATTATTTTATTTTCCCCAACAACAAAAGTTGGCTATTGTTTCTTGGTGGTATCACTATTACTCAATATCACTTGGTCCTTTAAATAGGGATTTCCTACACATCAAGTTGCAATATGTTTGCAACTTTTTGAAAAGGTTTAAGAATTTTGTGTTCACGGATTATCATTTGATAGGCCTGGCCTGCACTCTATAAACATTAAACAGTACTATGTGGTCAATTTAATATGCATGAAGGATATATGGGTGCCTTTTAGATGATTAATTGTCTTCCTGTCACAGGCTTATTTAACCTAAAGGGTGATGGGTTAATCCATAAAGGGTTCAGGCTTCAAAGTCAAAGACATTTTATACCAAGGAATAAATTTACAGTTGTACGAGCTGTGGCAATTCCTGTAGAACCAGCTCCAACGGAAAGTACGGAGTACAGAAAACAAATAGCAGAACGCTACGGTTTTAAGAAGATTGGAGAGCCACTTCCAGACAATGTTACATTAAAGGATGTCATCACTTCTCTTCCTAAGACGGTGATTTTTCTTAAGATCTTTGTCATGTTTTGCAGTGTCAGGACTTTATCATTAAATTTTAGCATGTAGGGTCACTTCTTTAGATACTCTATTTCCTTTATTTGTTCACCTAAATAACATTCTTTAGTGTGTTTTCTTCTTGAATAAGAATATTAAGCAATTGTTCCTTATATCACAGTTGTGTACATGTTTATAATAAAATATCAACGATGGCAATAATATATACCACACTTTATGGGCGGGAAAGTGTTGATGTCTATATATGATTATTCTGTTTCTAGGCCATTCTTGTTTTTTTTCTCTTCCCTTACTTTTGGTAAAAAATTACAGTAACCAGAAAGAAAGGATTTGTCTTTCTTTTGTAATCATTCCATGGTGTTAAGATTTCAGTTTTTTATTTATATTAATGATAATCATTTTACATTTTTGAAGGTTTTTGAGATTGATGATGTTAAAGCATGGAAAACTGTTTTGATATCCGTCACTTCCTATGCGCTTGGGCTTCTTATGATTTCTAAAGCTCCTTGGTATCTACTTCCTCTAGCTTGGGCTTGGACAGGGACTGCTGTAACTGGGGTTAGTTCAACACATATTTTCCTTATGATTATATTTGTTTCTAGCTTCTCAAATCCTTTTAACTCCTATCTCTCAACAGATCTTCTCCTCTTGAATTTTTATGATCCTCTTTCTTTTTTTGCCAAACAGTTCTTTGTTATAGGACATGATTGCGCTCACAAATCATTTTCAACAAACAAATTGGTAGAAGACATTGTTGGAACTCTGGCCTTTTTGCCACTAATTTATCCATTCGAGCCATGGCGATTTAAGCACGACAAACATCATGCAAAAACAAACATGTAAGTGGTGTTCATATTGTAAATCATCTGTAGCATTAAATGTATGCTGTAGAGGGACTGGCTAATATTTCTATCCAATATATAAAGTGTGAAACTTAGTTGTTGTCTTTTAAAGCCATTATTAATATATATTTCATTAGATTAGTCAAGCAAAGAAAAAGAGATCCACAGCTTACTTAAAATTATTAATGATGTTCCTGCCACATCATTATGTTAAATGTAATATTTCCTTTTCTAATGTACATGCATGCTCTGCCCAATGTGCACTTAATGCTGAAAGTGTAAAATTCAGGTTTCATACATCAAAAGCATCATATAAGATGTGTAGTGTTAACTTCCATATTATGGACTGAAGCTGTAGCTTTTTTGTTTCATTAATTTCAATTGTAAGTCATCTCCAATTAGGTTGAAAGAAGATACTGCTTGGCAGCCCGTTTGGAAAGATGAGTTTGATTCATCTCCATTTTTGAGGAAAGCAATAATATATGGATATGGTCCATTTCGATGTTGGATGTCTATAGCTCACTGGTATGGTCAACTATGCCTTGAATTGTCTTTATAAGTTCCTAATTACTATTTCATTAACTTGAGCAGCCTTGATTTCAATTTATTTGACATTTAGTATTTTAGTTTATACCAAATCTTGATGTATCCTAGTTTCTAACAGGCTGGTGTGCCACTTTGATTTGAAGAAGTTCAGACCAAATGAAATAAAAAGGGTGAAGATAAGTTTAGCTTGTGTTTTTGCCTTTATAGCAATTGGATGGCCATTAATTGTTTACAAGACTGGAATCATAGGGTGGATAAAATTCTGGTTGATGCCATGGTTGGGCTATCACTTCTGGGTAATTTCAGTTGTCTCATAAATTTATATTTTGTTTATCAACATTGTCATTTTTGTTTCTTTTGTTTGGATGGATTTAGTGACTGTTTAGCTGAGATGGAAAGGAAACCAATAATCAGGCATTGGATTAAACACTGATTTATGTTTTTAATTAGAATTGGTTAACGGCTAGTACTGAGCTTGAATGTATATATAGAGCCCACTTACAATCTTATATTAAGGGAATGAAATGATACCAAACTATCCCTAGTTGCATGGATTTTATACTGCCGGAAAATTTAGGGCAATGTTAATGATTATAGCGAGGGATGGATTGGGGAACTCCAGCAACTCTGCATTTATATTTTCCATTATATTACACCTTGTATAATTCTTATATAAATAAAAAATGGCTCATTTAATCACTAAATTTGTAGGAGAACAGCCATGCTTTTTCCCACAAGCTAAGGTTAGGTACGTAGATCAGACAAAGCCATGATTCCATATCATATATTAGGTTAAAAGATATACCATTTACTTCTAAATACCTGTTAATAGTTTATTGTTTTTCTTGGTCTCTCTCTCTACCTATAGGTGTTGCACAATTCTCCATCTGGTCAGCCCTCTTTATTATTGTTCCTATGGGTCTTCTCCTAACATGTCCAACCCTCCTAAGACAAGATTCTATTATCTTTTCAATAGTGGAAGCTAGCCTATGGGTTGTATTTTCTACAATTACCTATAGCCACTAAATTTATATTTAGTGGATTGTTTAGTTTTCAGTCCAGATGTAAGAGATATAAATAAGTAAAAATAGAAAACTGAAAGGAAGGTTGCAGCATATCCAGAGTAGTGAAGATTGATTTTCATGATAAACTAGGATGAGTATATGGTATATTAAGTATTAAACAACTCAAGGCAAATGAATCAGAGTATTCAATTAATAACATAAAATCGACTTTCCTATCGTCATCGATTTTTTTTACAATGATTTAATCATAGGTGAAATTTATAGTGCAAGTTCAGCTTATAAAGTTATATGTTACTTTTTAGCTTTTAAATGAAAATTGTCATTTGATTTTATTGACTTTTATATCTTTGCTCTCTTGGTAAATTTGTTAGTACTTACAATTTATTAATTACTACTATAGAGTAATATAATATTATTTATTTTTACAAAATATAATGATTTTATTGAAGATTATAACAGCGTGAAAACTAAAAAGTTTATTGGCCAATTCGAAGGCATTCATTTAATGTAAACCTCTAAATATGTTTTACCAAAAGGATAGACTGTGCCCCAAAAATAGCCTACGTAGGTAACAGGCTAGGCAAAGTCTAGTCTATTTCCACCTCTTGTTGCAGCATCATGCTTGTCTTTTTTTTAAAATTCTATTTCCACCTCTTTGCTTGAGCAGTGTTTATTTATTTCATCCCAAAATATTTGGACAGCTGAATATGAATTTTCATAATGCAATTAATACTTTGGCCATGTATCTAAGAGGTATCCTTTTGCTTACAATCATAGATGAGTACTTTCACCATGGTACATCATACGGCACCACACATACCATTTAAACACTCAGAAGAGTGGAATGCAGCACAGGCACAGCTTAATGGAACTGTTCATTGTGCTTATCCTCAATGGTAATATATTTTTTCTGCTCCTTGTGTAATTTATATTCTGATGTATGTTTTTCTTGCCAATAACTAGACCCATGGATGTGGCATATGCGCCATAATGGATCAGCTACTGTTGAATATTTTTTTCTTTCATTGCTCTTTTAAGATGACCATTCTTTAATTATGTGGATAATTTTTAATAACTTTTCTGACTTTGCCCCACCTATTACTTATTTTTGCACCATATTAAGGAAAAAGGACAAGCAAAGTACATACAAATTGCTCTGAGAAAATAGATAGTCAAATGTTTCCCTAGAACCAGATTACTTGAAAGTACCATCTATATTGGCATATTGCAATTGTAGATCGTATTTGAAGTGAAGGAGATTTTTATAAATGCCCATGTATTGCATTATACAACTGAATCCATAATTGATGGATGTTACATCAGGTTGCTTATTATTTCAATTATAAATCATCTGAGATATGTTTTAATGCTTCCAATATCCTAATATCCATGTAAATTTACTGCCAGTGAATTGTTAAACTTAATCACCTGATTCTCCTTATGTTACACCCCCCGAATTACTCGCATTTATCATCATTTTTTGTTTTTGCTCCCTTCTTCCCATGGTGTCATCAAAGTGCAGGTTTGCAAAATTTACTTGATAGCCATAGCATTGACTAACTGATATATTCTGACTTCTTTTCTGAACAGGATTGAGATCTTATGCCATGATATTAATGTCCATATTCCACACCATATATCCCCGAAAATACCGAGCTACAATTTACGAGCAGCCAATAAATCCCTCCAAGAAAATTGGGGAAAGGTAAGATCAATAATGCCGATATCTTTTTATGCTTTTTCGTGAAAGGAATGAGGGCCAGCATTCTCTTCTTCTTTTCCTTTTTTCCAGTCTTCATGTTAAGAAAAGTAAAGAAAATGTTAAAGAAGAATAATGCTAACAACACACTCTTTAACACACACCAAATTTATTATTTATATGGGACCCACATATTTTGGTGGGACCTATGTAAATTTTAACAGATCAAATTGGCTGTATTGAAAAGTGTGTTAAAGAGTGTGTTTCTAGTACTCCTCAAAGTATATTTGCTTTGCCAATGAAACTTACATTAGATATAGTCCAAATAAAAGATTTGGATGTTTTGTTTATTCCAATAATGCATATTTGTTTGTGCTTAAACGCTAATCAGTCTAAAACATTATTTATGTCCAACTAAACTCTAATTCCATATGGTTAAAATATCTAAATAACATTGTTGCTAATTATTTGTATCTTTATTGTGTTGGAAAAACAGTATCTGAATGAGGCTAGTTGGAATTGGCGATTGATGAAGACAATCATGACGGTGTGTCATGTGTACGATAAGGAGCAAAACTATGTTGCCTTCGATGAAGTCGCCCCAGAAGAATCTAGTTCAATCAAATTTTTGAAGCAAATAATGCCTGATTATGCTTAATTAGGGCCAAGTTGGCTTAATCTCATACAAATTTTTTATGTGTCAGAGTAGGTAGGTACACCATTCATTTTCATTTTACGAGTTCAATCTTGTTCAATGTGGTTCCATTTTTTATTTATATAACAAGGGGAAATTGCTTGGAGCTCTCTTTAATAAGTTCACGTTTTAAGCTAATAATTCTATCTAGTTGCGGATTGTCCAAGAGCAAGCTTCCTAGAGACATTCATTAGGTTAATGTAGATGCTATATAGCAATCTAAACAATGAGATTCTTGTTAGATGATCACGTTGGAGGAGTATTATATATTTATATTATGCATAAACATATGTGTAACGGATTAAAAAACATGTGGAGTGTAGCACAATGTTTTGAGCTTAATACTGAGTACTGACATTTTTTTATCCGTTGTTTTTATACATTATTGCTGACATTTAAGTATTTTATTTTCTTTTTTGGTCTAAGAAAAGTTCAAATTCAACCATAACTGTTTGCAAACTTCAAAGTGGAACAGTATCCTAAACAAATGCATAAACAAAGACTTCCTTGTGGAGAGACAGAGAGCCACATTGATATTGTTATCTTCTGCTCTGCTGCATAATGTCTAAGTTTGATTAAATTAATATTTAGAACTTCTGCATAGAAGATAGTGGTTTGGCCGACTACCACCTGTTAACATCATATGTAATAATAATTCGAGACCTTGGATTTATGCAACATTTGATGGATTTGGTGCAATGCAACTTAAAGAGTCCAAACTTCAAAGTACTATATTTTTAGGAAAACATAAAGTGACCTAAAAGCTGCAACTCAAACCACCCACCCCACCACCAGTGCTACTTTTAGCTGAAGAAATTCTATTCAGAGTAAATCCATTAGGTATAACGTTTACAACTTTATAACTGCTCACATGCTAAGTGACTTCTCATTATTCCCTTCACCATTCTAACGCCAGCAAAGGGACTTCTTCACCACCTCATTTACTCCACGTTAGTTTTCTTAAAGAAAAGGTTAAAAGAAGGTATAAAAGTGGATATGACCATTTCAAAAGAAAAAGAAGGAATAACTAAAAGCCGGTGCGAATTTAGAATCTTCAAGAGATATGAAGTGATGTGTGAAATCTGCTGAATCAGTAGTATAGGAAAAATAAGCAATCCACATATAATATATTTTCTGTTGATATACACAAACCTGATGACACCTTTAAACTACAACAGTAGTAGTAAAACTACATGTATGTATGCCAAGTTAAAAACTACTCAACCTCTTATATACAAGGTTTAAATTCATCACTATCTAGAAAATTGCAGAAGCATTCTGGTTATGGCAAACTAGGAAAAATAATCTTAAACTAAGCAAAAATACTGTATGAACTAAATCATATAATTGGTGGGGTTGGAGTCTCCCATATATCGAAAACATTCTCCTCACTATGAAGAGCAAAAAGCCTATCTCCTCCAATTGAAAAATCGCATATTGACCCACCATAGCTACGCCTAAGCCTGGATGTCAAAACCCATTCAGGACCACAGAACACTGAAATGCAATCATTCATGGAAGAGAAAAGTTGTCCACCATGAAGTGCCAATTTAGGATAACAAGGTTCCTCAGGCATCTTCCCTTTCATCAACCTACTTCTAGAACTCCACCTCACACTTGTAGCAGCAGAACTTCTCAAATCCATAAAACCCAATTCCTCAAACTCATTCACCACACAAATGGAACTATTATCCTCCATTGCTATTGCATCCCTCACCCTTTTCTCATCCACAGTCAAAGGAGCACCTACATCCGACCAACACCAAACCATTTTCTTCTCTCTAAAATCCAATAGACTAATATAACAGTTATCCTTTCTAGGAAACATAGTAGCGACTAACAAACAGTTACTACCTTCTAACCATTGAAGCTTATCAGCATCACCAAGAGACCAACCTAAAGGCTCATAAAAAAAATCAATTTGTTTACCAGTAACTTGATCCCATACACCAACACCATATTCATTACTCCTTCCTTTACAACTAGAAAATATCTTATAATCAGAACTAAAACTCAAAGCACCAGCAGTGTAACTCTTAACATGATTTTCATGACTAACTTGAAATTTATACCTAAGTTCTCCATTATGAGAACTAAACAAACCCATTCCACCATCACCACGACCAAGTCTTTCACTTACACCAATTACTATGTTGTTAGGGTCAACCCAACCAACATCGTTGACTCTTTGGTAATCAAGATTAAGAGGATTATGTTCATCTAACATCCAATCATAAACATGAACCATGCAACCATGAGCAACACAACAACCACCATCAGGACCAGCTCGAATAGCTGTTCCATCACCAGGTGCTTGTCCTTGTACAGACCTAGACAACCTTAACCTATTACCATCGAATTGACCCCATTTTGCTGAACGAACATGATCAAGAACACCATAATATAGAGCTTCTCTGTATAGAAGCTTCTCAGGGATGTTTTGTGGGATGTAGAGTTCACCTGTTCGAAGCAGATCCAAGAGAACAGAGAAGCAATCAGGGTTGCGATCTATGAATTTCTCACTTTCTTTATCGTGTGATAAAAGATTCCAATTATCATCTAACATTGCACCCAACATAGAATTTCGCCCTGCATTTGCAAGTGTTGTTGCTGTTGTTTCAAATACTCTGCCTCCTACGTTGAATTTCACTCTATCGTTTTTAATCCCCATGATTTGTTTCCTTCAAATTTCGAAACTTTTTCAGAAACCCAGATGGGGATTGGGTTCAATTCAACAACTTTAACTAATTAATTGGGTAAATAATCACAGGGTTTCGGATTTTTTTCTATAGAAGAGAAGCGAAAAGCAGGGGTGTAATGTAATGTAACACACAAGAAATGTTGAGAAACATATAAAAAAAGTGTGATTTTTTTGTGGGACAGAACAAAAATTGATGATTGTGTTTGAAGTATTGAAATTGAAGGGAGAGGAAATGGGTATTGATGAGATCAGAGGATAGGGGTTAAGTAATTTAAAAATGATGGGGTTGTGATAAAACCAGACATTGATGTGCATTGAATTTGAAGGGGATATTGTGGCTTAAAAAAAAAAAGAGGGTTTTTAAAATTGATGGATTTGGTGAAAGAAAGGGGAATCAAATTGTGTTGTGGAGCGGTTGGAATTCAAAACTGAATTGACTCAGTTTGATCTCCCCCTCTTTAAACACTCTGTTTTTCTTCTCTCTCTGTTTTTCTTTTCTTTTCCTTTTCATTTTTCTTCAAAAATAATATGGAATTTTCCACGTCTCTTATGTCCTTTGGGGATCATGATTTGTTGTAGTTGGGGACCACGTAGTTTCATGCACTATTTTATGTTGAATTTATATCAAACATTTTAAATCACATAAGTCAATTTTATTGCATAAAATGATCATCTAATGGTTATAACAATATTTTGGGTTTATTTATTTTTTATTGGCTGCATAATTTGTATTGTTATTAATGTTCAAATATTTAGACACTCTCGTATCCGTTGTCCTTTTTTAATTACATTAATTATATTTTCGAATTCGAAAAATTACAGTTATATGTGAATTTTTTTATAATCTCTTTTAGTAACGAAATGAAAAGTTAAAAAGTCACACAAAATCATCAATACCATATCAGACGGCTGTGGTGAAATGATGATAGGTTGAAGCAAGATGTGTAAGGTTGCATGGGATAAATACCCTTATGCAAAATGAATGTATTTAAATTTTAAAGGTGGCTGGTTGGCTCCTTAGTTAGTTCCTCACACGAAGTCAGCTTTTCTGCGCGGTCTTGGCCGTAAAGATACCGCGTCATGATAATTTAAGTATTTGATTAATTAATAATTAACTAAAGAGTTATGAGAATGAGTCAAAAGAACTTTACCCAAAAAGAAAAGAATGAGTCAAAAGAAAAACTTGTTATATCAGTAGAATATTTTTCCTCAATGTTATAATCGAAGTTCGGGACTCAATTAATACAGTTGGAATTTGGAACAAGAAAATTGAGATATTATTGTGAGAAATAGGTTTTGTAATTTATTTATTGACACGTTTACATGTCAATATCATTACTTGTTTCAAAGGAGTTTCACTCCTCCTCTTACTAGCGAAGGAAGAGGAAGTTGCACTATCATTTGTGTGACATTTGAAGTGCCAGTTTTCAATAATAGTTGTTTTCAACAACAACAAAAATGCACACAAAATTGTTTTAACTCGACGTTCTTGATAATCTCTAAGGCAAGTTGGATAGTTGAAGATAAACACAAGATAAGTTTATGTGTCAACCTTTATCAAGTGGATATTGACTTTTCCCTTTTGTCCTTTCAACTTGTCTAAATACAAGTTTTTCCCGTATCTGCTAAAACAATTAAATAAAAACTCATACTGTGTGCAGTGCCCCTTGATTATATTAATGAAGCTATTTATTTATTTTATGAATAAATACCCAATTTGTTATATGAAATGGTAGAATTATATTAATCTAGCCTCTTGCATTATCAGTATTTTTTGAATTTTTAAAATATTTGTCAAATATCTTATACTAGTACCTTAATGTTCGCAAAATTCAACGTAGGAACGAATTTATTTTATACTCTTTCAATTATAAATAAAAATAAAAATTAAGATATATTTTGACCAGATGGAAGTATTATTTTGAAGTATTGATTATTTGATTAATTGTGAATATAAAGTCCAATTCCTAGTTGGTTTTATTGCGTTGGATTACTGAAGCTTTTCAGTAAAATCTGACCCACCGCTTTAACTCCAAGTAGCGGGCCGTGGACGGCAAAACCTTCACAACCAGAGCACCAACTTTACCACTTGAGCATATAATACTCCTACTATTATTATCCATTTTTATATTTTTTACACCTCAAATTTTTAAATACTTTTTTTTTTATCTCTTTATATTAGATCTATTGTATCATTATCTATATTTATTTCTAGTAGCTACATAGATGTTTGGATATATACCAATTTTTTCTTTGAATAAATCATCATTTTGTATTTTGATATTGTAAATATCGTTCAATTTGAATTAAATTTATGAAATATCAAATTATTTCTTTAAATTATTTAAAGTCACACATAATGTTTCTTTTGTTAACTAATTTATAATTTTTTTTTATCTACATATTAGAAAGTTTAAAAAACATAATATAAGGTTTAATACATATGAAGACTTACAACGAATTTTAATACAATATTTTTTAAAATTTATTATATAAAATAATTCATTAAATTAATATAATTGATGTCATATAATATTTATTTTTAATTGATTTAATATTATTGAGATAATTTTAAATTAAATAAGAATTATTTAATTAAATTTGAAAAAAATATTAAAATATAAATTTTTTTTATTAAATATTTTTTTACATATCTTTTGATAAGTACAAATTTTGTTTCTCCGTAAAATTTAATGCAGTTGTTTTAATAGTTTTACTCTTGAGTTGACTTTTAAAATATTTTAACTGATCTTAGACAATTTAAAACGATAACTTATATTTCATAAATATACAATTTTAAATTGACTGACACTTCACCTAAAATAATGATTTACTCTAAAAAAAATTAATGTTGTTACATATCTTTATACCATTGGGTGTGTAAGAGAGAGAAATAGTATCATTCTATGTGTGTGTGTGAGATTGAAGTTAACAATATAATGATAATCATGATATAACATAATTGCCTCAATATTATGTTATTTATCTAATTTAAAATATTATACTTACTAATTTAACTTTATTTTTAATCCCTATATGTTTCAAAAAGTATTTTTTTTAGTTGAGAGACTAAAATAATTTTAAAATGAAAAACACTATATTTATCAAATGTTAAAAGTTCAAAGATAATATTAAAAAATAAATAAATAAAAAACTTGATAAAATCCAAAAAAATAAAATTGTTTACACTTTTTTTTACTACGCAATAGTTTCCTCCCTTGGAATAAAATTTGTTTAAAACACTTTGTCTTAAGGGCTGAGAGCATTGTTTGGTTGTAATGCGTAACACTATCAATGAGCATATCCTCATAAACATGACGTGGCGTGTGGACCTTGCTTTGATAATTGATAGCATGACAATAAAATTTCAGACCATATATTACCATTTAAAGTTTGAATTCTGACAAAGTTTGGTGGCTATATGTGATGGTCGCTATCTTCTTTTCCATTTTAACTTTTGAGATAAGGGAGAGGAACGAGGATGAGATCGAATGCTTCAAAAGAAAGTTTTAACATACTAACAAACTTTGGATTTAGCTCAAGAATTCCTAAACTTCACGAAGACTTTTAAAAATTGAAAATTTGTTTACTTAAACTTAAAGCTAGGCATTATTATGGTAATCATATTTTATTATCTTATCTTATCTCTCTTATGGTGGGTACAATTGAACATTTCGCTAGCAAGTCACAAGTAAAGTACATTGTCAATTGTCATGCCAACATTGTCTAGTAATATTTGCTGGCAAGTATAATATTTCAAACTATGGCAAAAAAATTCATATGTACTGTCTAATGGTAATGCATGTATCTAGACTTGGCAACGAGTCGAGTCGGGGGTAGATTTTATCTCTTCCACTCTCGCATCAGTTTAATTGGAGAAAATCAGCACCTGCACTCGTTTTATAGCGAGTGTGAAATTTAAATCTCATCTCCGTCCACAACAGGATTCGAATTTTCACGTCCACATCCGCACCTATTTATATATATAAAATTATAAATTTAAAAATTATATATATTATAATTAATATAATAAAAGAATTATTATTAGATAATAATAAAATAAAAAATTATTTTTTATATAGATAAGATTATAACTTTTAATATTTAAAAATATATTTAATATGTATATGTATAGAACATTAAAAAATTACTATAATATTACTTGCGGAGCGGGTTCGGATACGTAGTAGATATCATCTTGAAAAATATTTTTATATAGTAGATATCATCACTCCCAAACTCATCCCCGTCTCTAAAATTTAATCTTGAAAAATATTTGCATTTGCATCCAATCAAAGCAGATTTTTTCCGCTTAAATCAAACAAGTTTGAATGGGTATCCGCAAATGCGGATTATATTATCTTTCCTATGTGTATCTTGTAATTTTGCTTTCTAACAAATCATTACTTAATAGATCTTGAACACGTTAACACTTGCCTTAGTTGCTTAATTTCAAATTACTAACAGATATTTTCTATTAAATGAATTGCGAGAAAGGACTAGTGTTTAAAAAAAAATAAAGATAAAAATAGAAGATTCAAATGAATATTAAATAAAAAATAAATGTCATACTTATATTGAAGTTTTTTTTCTATATATTTTTTATTATGAAAAAAAAATCTAAAGTTTTGAAAAGTTATAATTATAAGATGTGTAAAAGTAGATAATTATAGAAAATATTGTATAATTTTATTTTTGACAAGAAATACCGAGTAAATTTATCATTTTAAATTGATTCAATTATTATATGCTATTATTTATTAATGAACCAAACCAAGCGATTGACTTCGAATAGATTTATTTGGTTTGGGCTTTGTTCAATGTGTGTAAATAAATATTTATAGGTCTACGTCTCTATCATATTATGAGAGTTCTTTTGCATACTAGTCTAACTCTTAAATTTTATGTAAGAATGTCAATCATTTTAGTTTTCTATTTCATAACTTTTATTTTTCACCCCTTATATTATCAAAAGTCTTTAATATCCAAAATATGTATGACATAATTGTAGTTACGTTCATTTGCAAAAATATCGATTTTTTTCCATTCAAACAAATAGTTGAAATGCTTTGTAATAAAAAATCTCTATCCCATAAAGCTTTGATCATCGCATTAAACTCAAGGATCCTAAGTTTTTTCATTTGTTTGTGGCTTATAAAGACTTTATTTGTTTCTATGTATGTACAAATTGATTAATCTAAATAGTGTATAGAATGACCGACATGAATGCACAAAGTTCATGAAAAATCCGAGGAAAAAAAAATTATGTATTTCCTAAAATACATGTTTGCTTTGGTAAGTTCTAACACGGATAAGTTTGAAAAAATGATAGGTTTTTGAGAACATAAGTGAGCAGAATGCAGAGTATTCTTCTACTATTATGTCTTATATTCTTACCTCCTTGCCATTGGGCATTGCACTAACACTGGTCCAATTCAATCATGTAACGATGGGCTCCACACAATATGAGTATATTGTTCTCAAATTATTACTTGTCTATTGGTGTATGGACACAAACACCGTTCTCAATTTTTTTAGTCAATTACACATGTATATTTCTTATGTGTATATAGAGACACGTATTCTCACAATGTACAAAACAAATTATAGATTATTGTTGCTATTGTGGTCAACCAGTGCCGTGAAAATATCTTTGTTTTATATTAAGTACATTACATGGTTTATTGATTACATATATATGTAGAACACCATCTTAATCTCTAGTTGGTTGTCTCTTCATTGCGGCTATTTCTTTAATGATGTGTGCCCTTTATTGCACATATACATCCAATTTTTTGGACCTCCTTGAGACATATGCATATTTTAGGTTCTCATGCTTATCATGTTTGTCATGTCAAATGTGAGGGACCAGGAATTAGGATACGATGACATGCATTTAGTAAAGAGAGACAAAAATTGTTGTTGATTTGATCTAGTTCCACGCTGATGTAAGACGTACAATGTTGAACTCTTTTTGGACAACAATATTGACATTGTGTGCACATATAGAGTGTATAATTGACCAAGGTCTTGAAAATGTAAAATAATTTATCTCTAGAGCAAACATACTGAATAATTTTTTAAGGCCCTGAGGGCACGCCATTCCTCAACTCATACATAGATACGGTCGTCACTCGTTTATGAAGTACATATGAAATGAATTGACAATAATGAGTTTTTGATACAATGTTTTAATGAGTACAACAATTTATTTGTGGTTATAGGATCATAGTGAGATAAATATGGTTAGCGTTGGAAAAAGGTAAATAACAATGATCGAAAATATTCTATTTTCTTCCATTAAACAATTATATTCAATATTAAGTTAAGAAGTCGTAAATATGAAAATATAAGTTTTTTTTGTAAATTTTCTAAAAAATGTTGATTGAACCACATGCAAAATCAAATTATAGTAATTCGTTCCAATAACTATCAGATAATGACACTTGTCGTGAAGTAAAAGAAAGGAGATGAAAGGTGACACAATTATTTTGAATGAATAACTTGACAAATAGTTGGTTTAAAAATAATTCTTCAATTACCACAATCATTACCAAAAGAATTTGTAGTAAGCTCTAAGAAAAAAAATGTAATAAGCATATTTTTTTACTTTGTAATTAATTCTTACACAAAGCTATGTAGAGAAGTAATAAATATGTATGAGATAGTACGTTGAAGTACTATGTTGATAGTAATTAAGTCACAATAAGGAAACAAAATTTGGGGTGGAAGTAGCAGTGGTTGAAATTGCAAATGATTACTAGTACAAACATAGTGACCAGACTTATATAACAAAAAAAAAAAACGTAAGGACCAAAACGGAGCAGCCCAATTATAAAAATACAAGGCTAAAGTATGGGCCCGGGCTAGGCCCAAATATTATATTTGGAGAGAAAGGAACAGTGAGTTTAGTGTGGTGTGTGTTGCTGACAGTGTAGGGTTTAATAGCAGCCACCATTATACGCACTATTTCTCTTTCACAGAAGCCGAAACCCTTTCGCTTCTGTTATGCTCTGTTTTTCTTCTTTCTTTTTCTCACTCTTTCGTCTTTCAACATTCCACTTTTCATTCCCAAATCGAATTGAATCCACTAATGGCTGAAGGTTTATTAACCGAAACCGAAACACCGAAACAACACGATCCATTCCAGAGAAAAATCGATTTCATCCCTGTTAAGAAACCATTCAAAGGCTTTTCCAATGATTTTCATATTGAAACCCTAAACCCTATCAAATCCGAACAACGACAGATAGTTTCCGCTAACGGTACTTCGTCGGGAGTTTCCAAGAAACGCGACGCTTCGGAATTCTCGGAGTACGGCTTGGATCCGGAGCTCAGCTTTGGGATGACTGTTCGTAGAATAGTGAGTTTTTTTTAATTGTTTCTTGACTTTGGTTGCTTCGTACGGATAAAAATTTGGTCGGTGATTATCTTACCGTTTGGGAATTTGAGATGCGAATTGGTTTCAACATGATTTTTGACTGTTTAATTCTTTGCATGCTTCGTTTTACTGTCGAGCCTGATTTTTTTGTTGTTGTTGTATAATTGATATTCTTGTTAGTTTGAATTTGTATTTGATTTATTTTTGTAAAAATTGAGCTGCTATTCTGAAATGTTTTGACGTTTTTGAGAAGTAATTACACTCTGTTTGTCCTTTTACCAATAGTTAAATGTTGTAGAATTGAAAGGAACTCTTTTTGAGCTTTGATTTTTATGGGCACAGTTGAAAAATAATATGTTATTGATTATTTTCAGGGAGCTGGACTATATAATCTTGGAAACACTTGTTTTCTAAATTCAGTGTTGCAATGTTTGACGTATACTGAGCCTTTAGCTGCGTATCTGCAAAGCGGCAAGCATAAAAGTTCATGTGAGCAACAATCCAATTTTGTTTTTCTTTAAATATGCATCATATTTACTTATGTGATACTTGCTTTTTGAACATAGAGTATGCTAGAGTGTTAAATGAAAAAAGTTAAGAGTCCCTCATGAGATAAATTGCACACAATACTAGTGTGTATATTAGGTGGAGTTTGAAATATTGGGGCATGACCCAAAAGGTACGAACTTTACCACTACACGCGTCGCCACCAACTCGCCACCAACTCGGCGTGTCGAAGGATTGAGTGGTGTACTATCTTTTAGAGAAACCAAAATTAAAATATTATTATAAAAAAAAAATCTTTCAGTCCGCGTTAACTTTCTCTCTTTTGTGCGACACACTTCCTCCCTTTATTTTGTCCCTTCAAGTTTAAGAGTGGTCCTAATACCGATGTCCCTTTGGTTTGTGAGTGGTCTTCATACCATAGTCTATTCGGTTTGCGAGTGGTCTTAGCGCCATGTTTATAGGTGTAATTCTCGAACGGATCCTACATTGCAGGGGGAGTTGTGGTTGATAGTCTGCTTGCACAATTTAGGGCAATGCCACAAAACGTCTTAAAGAGAGTGACCTAGTATGCGACTCATCCCAATAGTCTCTTCGGTGGCAACAACGACTTTCAAACCATTTTATTTTAAAAACAACAATTGTCAAATCATGTTGATAGAGATATTTTGTCAATAATTTGGTTTCGCTTTGATGTACCTTTTTGTTTTAAGTAATTGAAGTTAAACGTTGTTTTGCTTTTGTAGTTTCCCTTCACAGGTGTGGCAATGACCCATAAGGATGTATAGAGGAAATTTGAGGAAATTTCAGTTATATTGAATTTCTGATGACATTTTGCAATCTTTTATATAGGCCACGTTTCTGGGTTTTGTGCTCTCTGTGCAATTCAGAAGCATGTTAGCTGCGCGCTGCAATCAACTGGGAGCATATTATCTCCGAAAGATCTGGTTTTAAATCTGAGGTGTATCCTTATGTTTGCATTTTTTAATGAATAATTACAGTTCACTTATGTTTTTTCCACTAGGTTTTTCCGTATGTATCTTTTTAGGATGTTCGCAACCACTCATTTACCTCTCTCAGCATCTTAAAACCAAGGAAGATATTGAAAAAGCTTTTCATCATTGTTATAGTTGATAAGGTTTCTTAGGCTAAGAAAATATTTGATGACTCTAGATCTGACTATATTATATACAACAAGATTTAACATGCTTCATTCTGTTAGCTGGTGCTTAATAATATTTTGAAATTAACTTTTTTGCCAATTGCTTATTTGTTCTATCCATGACTATCGTTCCATTCCCCCACTGTTTTTTTGTTAGAAGTGCTTCCCTTTTTATTTGATTGAATACTTGTACTTCTTGACATTAAGATTAGGCATATCACGTAATTTCGGAAAGTCGAGGCAGGAGGATGCTCATGAGTATATGGTGAACTTACTTGAGTCAATGCATAAGTGCTGCCTGCCTTCTGGGGTACCAAGTGAATCACCTGGTGCTTTTGAGAGAAGTTTGGTTCATAACATATTTGGTGGTCGTCTTCGAAGTCAGGTACTTGTTTCTTGAAGATGGTTCCATTGATGGCATAGCTTGTATAGAACAAGAGTATATATATTGATTTCAATGGATGGCAACAGCTCAAAAGTTTGTTGGTCACTTTTTCCAGGTGAAATGCCAGCAGTGTTCTTATTGCTCCAACAAGTTTGATCCATTCTTAGATTTAAGTCTTGAAATCAATGCAGATACACTGCCAAAGGCACTTGCAAATTTCACAACTCCAGAATGGTTGGATGGAGGGGAAAAGCAATACCATTGTCAACGTTGCAAGCAGAAAGTGAAAGCTCTCAAACAGCTAACAATTCATAAGGCACCTTCTGTGCTAACAATTCATCTAAAGCGATTCCACGCTCTTGATCCTAGTAAAAAGATTACAAAGCATGTTCGATTTGGCTCTGCACTGGATTTAAAACCTTTTGTCAGTGGCTCATATGTAAGCAATGATGTTTTTTAGTGATATTATTTATCTCACTTTCTTTAATTGTAGCTCTTTGGCTCTGTGCTATTCTTGCAAAAGTCTTGTTACAGATAAAATAGAAGAATCATGCCCGCAGTATATGATTTGTGCTCCGTAGTCAGTAGTGGTGGTTGCAGCCGCGGCCGCAATTGCGACGTAGATGACCACAACAGGGAATACGGGAGAAAAAGACATATGGGCCCACAATTTTTATCACCAAAAGACAAAAAGGCCCTTATCTATCGTGAAAAGACAAAATAGCACTCATTTTTTCTGTAAAAAGACTAAATAGCCCCTGCATTTTATTCTTTATGAACCAATTAGGGTTTTTCCTTTTGCGGTCTCTTTTCTTCTTGTGCACTACCTCTCATGTGACTCCTGCACGACTATGGACGACTCCGGTGCAACCTTTACTTCCCTGTTCTCTGTACCACCAAACCTCTTCTGCTCCCTGTTTTTCTCACCCCCAGACCTGCGTGTGGCGGCCATACTGCTACACCGCAATAGCATTTTGGGGATCGTCCGCTACGCTATCCACCATTGACTACATAGGATTTGTGAAGGAATTACCATGTTCAAACGAACTGGCTTGGGAATTATTTCCCTGATTCATGTTTAAAAATATTTGTTGCTCTGTTTAACTGCTTTCTCTTTGTGCCTTTGACTCAATGATATGGTGATGTTATTCTTCTCACTTTCAAGTTTCTTCTGTTTGGCAGGATGGAGATGTGAAGTACTCGCTATACGGGGTTCTGGTTCATTCTGGTTACAGCACTCGTTCTGGCCACTATTACTGCTATGTTCGCACTTCCAATGGCATGTGGTATACCTTGGATGACAATCGGGTACTGAAAATATGCACATAACCTTTTCTTTTTCTAGTGTTATCAATTTCGTAATGCTTGACATTAGTTTTATAAATATCTATAACCTGAGATAAATCGGTTAGTGTTGATCTGGCAGGGGCTAATAAGAAAAAATATTATCTAGCATAATTTCCTTTTCTGGAACTCTAGTTTGTCTATTCATAATAATTACCTTCCTGGACTTTGACATTATTATGAAGTCAATATTATTTTATTGAAAAATAAAAAAACAATGATCTTTATTTGATTGGTTTCTGTGTCTCACTGGAAACTGAGATACCTCCCAATTTCTGTTTAATTGTTATTTTCGTCAGTACTGGCTATATTCATAATCATGATTTGATGCACAGAAGTCGGATGAATTGTATGTAATGGATGCCCTACTTATTAGCATGCCCTGTTTCTGCTGTTACATTAAATTTATCGCCATTTTTACCCTATTTTTACTGTTGCAACAGGTAAATCATGTTAGTGAACGAGAAGTTTTAAATCAGCAAGCTTACATGTTGTTCTATGCTCGGGATAGAAAAAGTATACCTCCAGCTCCAAGGAAGCCTGTTGGTATTGCTAAGGAGGAGAATATGAAGACTAATCTCATTGGAAACATACATTCTTCAACTTCAAACAAAGCATTGAAAGAATATCCAAATGGTCATGTCGAAAATAAGTTATGTGGCGAAACTTCTTTGACCACTGAAACTCAGAAAAATTTGCCAAATGCTGGTCCATCAAGTGTTTCATGTGTGAAATATGATCTGGTTCAGCAAAAAAATAGTGATATATTAGCAGAAAGCTTAATGCACAAATCTGTGTCTGAACTTCCTTCCAAAGAACATACACAGAATAACTCATCGGAAGAGCTCTCTGTTGCTAACTCAGAACTTGAATGTTTGTCATCCTTAGATCACTCTGGGAAAGACAAAATCCCTGGTAATCAGAATTGTTTAGCTGCACCAGCTGCAGAGAGGCCTAATTTGTTCAATCAGGATGCGATTTTAAAAGAGGGTGTCAAAAAATCACCTTTAGTAGTGCCAACCCTCAGTAATCCCCAGACTTTTACTGCTAAACAGGCTAGGGACCGAACATCACAGTTGCAGGAGGTATGTGATTCGAAATACTTTCAGTATCTTTTTTGTGCCAAACTGGTTCTATTTCAGTTTCCTTGATTACTTATATGTGAATTCACTCTCAGAATGATGCCCCTGCTGAGGTTGATGCTGTTGCCGCTAAAGATTCATCCACAAAATTGTCAGAGAGCACTGGCCTTGTAACTACAGTAACTCAACCTAATTTTGTTCATGCCCCCTGCTTTCCCATATCTTGGGGCCTTATTGTTTTGATTTTGATGTATAATACCCTACTTTTTTTTAGGTTGGAACTTCGACTAGTTCGGTTTATGCGGAAGCATGCACTTTATATTGTGAGAATGCAGTAGTTTCTCAGGGACTGGTTCTTAAAGGTTCATCAAATAGATCAAGTATCTCAAGTCTTAATCAAAAGCATGTGAAAAAACCAAGAAAGAAGTTTCTAAAGTACCAGCTATCGGGAATGCGTATTCGCCCGCTCCTCTGTTTGATGACATACTTAGGCCCAGCCAAGAAGAACCACAAAAAAAGTAAACGCTGCATGTTGCGTTTGAAGTATCATAGTAGAAAAAAGTTGAATAAACATGCTAACTCATCAGATGTTGGGCCATCTACACCTGGAAAAGCTCATTTGCCCCCCTCTGTGACAAGTTATTCAGAAAGTAAAGCAACTATGGCTGGTCCAATACCTGATGCCAATATTAAATCTAATGATGTATCTCTGATGGATGATTTTGCCGAACATGAGTTTAGGAAGAGAATTGATCAGAACTGTGCTGTGCTTGCAACAGCTACCCAAGCAGAAGATATATCCCAATGTTTAACGGTAAATGAATTTGAAGCTGGACAAGCTTATAGCAGCGTACAGGATGATGAGAGTGATCAAATGCATAATAATGTAATGAGGATGCTCACTCGAGGTCTAGAGGAGACAGTTGGTATGTTTCTATTAAATGTTTCCCTTCCATATTTGTTTGGCACAATATGAAAAATTGAAAAGTTTGTGTTACAATTCTTTGCAGTTTTATGTACATGCTTGCATTTAGCAGGTTTATGTATTTCATTCTAGTTGACCTAAAAATATTAGCATACTAGTTTCGTCACACATTTTATTTCAGGATTTCTGATTAGATGATACTCACATGTCGGTAAATCTTTTTATTGTTCATTCCCTGGTAGTATTTGGTTGATTGGTGTAGATAATTATGCCTTAGCCAAGTCTGTACCAAATGCAGAATCCTGCTACATGCCAAATCCCTTGAGTTAAAACAATAATATTCAAATTTCACCAAATGTAGTGATTTAGTGTCATCATCAACGTGTGGATCAGGTTATGTTGTCTGTAGTTGTACAACTAACATGAAATTGAAACTGTGCCTTGAAAATGCTTTGGAATATCGTCCTTCATTTCACATGCTAAATGCCATCCTTCATTAGCTACTTCAATTATTTTGAAGAAGATATACGCTACTTTAATTAACTAGCTGAATTTTTCATCTTATGTTTGCATATTTGTATTACTTTTTCTCCTTTTCTGTACTGAGTACTTTTTTTGGGTACAGTTTCACGTTGGGATGATATAGAATTACCTTCATCTCAGCCCTTGGTGTCGAAGAATGACCAGATTGCCAGCATTGGATATGTTGGGGATGAATGGTGAGCTCAACTATATATATTGTTGTTCCTTTTCCTTGTTTACCAGGGAAGTAATTGAAGTAATTTGCAATATTTTTTTTTGTACTTTCCTGTGTCGGAAACAATTGAATGTGTGAATCATTTTTTGAAGGCCATGGTTTGAAAAAATTATGAAAATAGCAATGTATGAAGTTCTTGTAGGGTACGCTCAATGTGTGACTATTTTGATGAATAACTGCATGTATATCTATTAATTAGTATCTTGCCACCTCAAAATTTACAGGGATGAGGAATATGATAAGGGGAAAAGGAAGAAGTTAAGGGATTCGAAGCAGCAGAGGTTTGGTGGGCCAAATATTTTCCAAGAAATTGCTACTGAGAAATCCAAGTTAAAAAGGGCTAAAAGGAACCATTCTACCTCAGGGAACCCTCCATTTAGGATATGACTAAAAAAATCCCATCTATCCTATGTGGGTTTCTTGTTGCAATTATCGATTTGTCAAACACTGAAAATGTGGTGAAGAGAGCACATACCTTATTCTTTTTTCCAGTACAAATTCTATTGGCTGCATCATATTGTCTTTGGAGCTGAGCTGCGGAGGATTAGGTTTTTAATGTACCCCGTAGGGCACTTCTCATTTCAGAGTTCAGACAACTATTAGCTGCGTGCATGTTTGAGAAGTGAAAAGTGAAATCCATTGTATTTCTGCTGTATTAGCTGCCTGTCGAAGCTCAAATTTTGTTCATGAATTTAATTTAAATTTTTTTTACTATGCATAATGTGTCTGTGTCTTAGACAGAAGTTTTTATTTGGCACATGTCTTGAGTTTGATTAGGTGGGAAAAAAACGTTAAATGTCGTGTGGTTTAATTTTAAGAAAAGAAATTCAAGGTAATTTATTTTGTATAAATTCATAATCTGTTGAAAATTTTTTGATTGTAATTTTCTTTTTCTGCCCTTTATTTAACCGGTTTTAGTAGGATTTACTCCCTTCGTTCCATTATAAAATATTATGTTTGCACTTTGAAATATGTATCTATTTTGAATTATTGTTACTTAAAAATGGAATAAGAAAACATAATTTTTCTCTCTATATAATTCCATGTAATTCAATTGTTCATCTAACTACCCTATAAATTAACATGTCAAATCTTTTTCTTAAGAATGTGAATTATTTAAAATGACCGGTAAGGAGTAAAAATAAGAAAAACAAGACCGAATCTTTTAAAAAATAATTAAAACATTTCTTTGGGGGTTGGGTAGTTGAGTTTGAGTGAAAATCGCACTAATATTCAGCTAATCGATTGTGGTTATTTTCACTATTACCCACTTTAAATAGAAGAACTTAAAGTTTTCTGACGGGGAACACATGTTAGCATCAAGGACGCAGACGTTGACTTTTAAACAACACAGATTACTCTAATTTAATTTGAACTTCAATTCAACCGCCAACTGTTCTTCCAACATTTTAATTTTTAAGGATGACTATATTTTTACCATGAGAAAATATTTTTTAACTTCAAATTTTCTGATGTCATATAATTTATTTTTTTTTGAAATAGGCTTGTTATACGATCTTGTTTGGTTATATGGAATGCCACCATTTAAATTATGTAGATATTAGTGCATAATATTCCATGATTTGGAAAACTTGACAAACTTCTATTAAACTTGTGTGAGCACAAGGATTAGCAACTCAACCATTTGCGTTAGAACTTTGTCCAACAAATAGGTGGAAAGTTCCACCCCAAATGACCGTTCTTATATGTTGTGAGCTTATGTTCATTTGTTGATCTATTTCTTTCATATTGTTTATTTGTTGATTGTTTGAATGACTTTTGATTACTATTTTGAATATAGGTCAACTCTTTTTATATATTGTGCACTCTGAGTCTTATGCGCAAGGTTTTACAGTTTTCTTTTTAATAAAAAGTGTTTTGGATTGTAGAATAGTGTAAGTGTTGTTTATAAACTACTCTTAGTCTTGATTTTCTAGCAATAAGATGCTATTTTAGCACACCGAAATAGTCACCCCTAGTTGAGGCTAAGGGAAAAAAGAGTTTGTCAGCCCTCGAACGTGACATAGGTTATACTCTTATTTGGGGAGCCAATATTCCAACCTCAAGCTATATTTGTGAGGTATTGTCTGCTTAGGGTCATGTACGTAAGGTCTCACTGTTTTGTCCTTGGTAATAGAGGCTTCAGTAGGTAGAAGAGTGTGAGTGTTGTTTATAAACTACCTTAACTAAGATTCAAACCCCCTAGCAATGTCACACTAATTTGATGTACTAGAATAGTCACCGACCAGTCGAGGCTAAGGTGGATAAATGATCTATTAATACTCATGCATGGTTTAGTCATTTCCTACGGACAGTCCCATTGATTAAATCTCAAGCAACATTTTCAAGGTATTGTCTACTTTGAGGTATTGTTTATAATCCCTTATAGTTTTTTACTTGGTAAAATGCATCTTAGTGGGTTGAGGAGTGTATGTGTTGTTTATAAAATATCCTTAGCCTCGATTCTCAATCAATGTAACACATATTTTGGTGTACTGAAACAATAATCTCCTATTCAAGGCTAAGAAACTAAATGGTTTATAAGCCTCATGTGTGGCTCAAACTCTTATTTCCCACATATGACACAATTTTTCTGATCACGAGTTGTATTTATAAGGTATTGTCTGCTTCGAGTTCTATGCATATGGTCTCATAGTCTCACAATATTGTCCTTATAAAAGACGTTACACTACAGAAAATAGACTCCCATTACTTGAGAGTCAACGCTGAAGTTAATTTATAAACAATGTTTACACTCTTCTACCAACTAAAGTGTCTTTTACTAAAGATAATATCTTAATGCTTTATTATTCTACGAACAAGACCTAAAACAGATAGTACCTCATAAATGTAGCTTTAAGATCATTACAATTATGAATTATTGATGTTTTTAATTAATATAAAGATTAAATGAAAGTTAATTGATGTGATTTACAACTTAGTTAATGGGTGTATTTATCTTAAAATATGTCATGTTTGTATTTGTGTAGTTAAAGTTTTTCTGCCATGATGTACTAATGAAATTCTTGGATACCTTGTGCTTGAATGAGATGAACAAAGAAAGTGTGTTGCTAGCACTTCTCTTATACAAATGCCATAAGTTTCATTAGAACTATTGAACTATTATGTTGAAATTTGGAGCTTTAGGTTTGCAGTGTTTTAATTTGTATTAAATTTTATTTATTTGAGCTTCCTTTCAAGTGGTTGAATTTAAGGATTCGTTTGATATACATATTAAGATAATGACGTGATAAAATATAAAATTGAATATAAATAGAATATGATAGTGACAGAGTATATATATATATATATATATATATATATATATATAGGAAGACTGAAAAGTCCTACTCGATGTAATGTTATTTGGATCATCGTGGATCGATTGACTAGGTCGTCACATTTTATTATATATATATATAATTTCACTATCATATTCTATTTATGTGTTTGATGCACACATCATAACAAATAAGATAACATTATGTTATTATGTCGTATATTTGACACCCAACTCATCATGATATAATATAATGTATATTATATAATGACAAAATTACCATTGTAAAAAATTATATAGTATTTTTTTTTTCAAAGTAATAACTTATAATACTTTAAAATATTATAAATTAATAAAAAATACAAAAAAAATCAAATAAGTAATAAAATAATTTTGATTTAAAAATATCCATTTACACTACAATATAAATAATTTCATTTTTTTTAAATCATTGAGTAACCAAATAATTCTTTTATTTGTTAGATAATTTAAATAAAGATATATATCATATGTAATGTATGTAAATAACAAAATTACCTTTATAAATAAACTATATTTATTTTAAAATTTCAATATTTTATAGTTTTGAATAATAATTTATTAAATAATACAAAAAAACAAAACTATCTTCGTGATAAAATCATAAATATATTTTAAATTAAATAATAATATTTTGTTTTTAAGTTTAACATCAAATTCTATCATTTTTGTATTTATGTTTTATTAGATTTAAATTTTATTGTATTTATATTTTAATTGAATAAATTATTGTTTTTATCATATTATATTGATTTTAACATTACTCATATTAAAAACAAATTTTTTAACTAAAGAAATATAATATGAATATTTTAAATTAACTCATGATATCATGTTTCATCAAACATTAAAATTAAGACATAATATATTTCTAGCCAAAGTCCCAAAAAAAAAAACTCTAAGTGAATATTACAATAAACCATAATTAAAGATAAACGACTATAAGAGCACACAATAATATTCTAGTTCGCAATTCTCATATAAACATTTTTTAACAGTGAGACCATTTTTTGTATTTGAACTCGTGAAATGGTCCCAGTGGTACAGAAACACTTATTTAACGTGGTTTGAAAAATAAGTATAGATGGTGGCATGGCATGATTAAGAAAATGGATATGATGATGCATAAAGTACGCTTAAAATTACTCGTGGGGATGCTATCATTATTCATACTAATTTTGTCGTCGATTTCATGTTGATATTATACATAATCGAAGCTGAAGCTGAAGCTGAATTATCAATGCAAATCATTAGACCCTCACGCTGCTCTATTTTCATCCCTTGTATCAATAGTAAAAAGTTATTTATAAATTATTATATTATTCAACAATATAAATATCAAAATAATGTATGCATATACAATTTACTTTTTTATTTGATGTATATTTATTGTTTTAATTTTTTTAGGAACAAATCTTAATTAGCTTTGTTTTCGGACGTTATATTCTTACAAAATTTATCTTAAATTTAATTGGTATTCGGTACGTATTATCTATGTAAATATTTTTTTTT
Source organism: Cicer arietinum (assembly GCF_000331145.2). Classification (NCBI taxonomy): domain Eukaryota; kingdom Viridiplantae; phylum Streptophyta; class Magnoliopsida; order Fabales; family Fabaceae; genus Cicer; species Cicer arietinum. The sequence continues at coordinate 1,460,966 of NC_021166.2, forward strand.
TGGATATAATTTAATTATAATTATTGAATCATTAAAATATTTAATATTATCTAAATTATCTTAAAAGTCAATATGATTGATCGCGTTTGATGTTTTTTTTTTTTTTCAAATTGAGATTGATGTAATATATAGAGTATTAAAATTAAACCCAGTCACTTTTTTATTTAAATTATTTACACTAAAAAGTAACTGAATATATTTATGCTTATCATTGACCCCAAGAGGGAGGTTTACCAAAATCAGGCTTTTCGCGCATGTTTCACAAATAGGCCAACTTGCCATATGTGATAATGTGAAAACCAAATAATGCATGCATTTCTTGTAGGTGAAGATTTGTCATTGTAAAATAAAGGGAATATTGAAGTCAGCTAAGCCACCTACACTCTCATAAGTAGTAATTTCTTCGGTAAAGATCCAAATAAGTTGAGTTATAAAGAAATAAAGGAGTTATATATCGTCTATGGACCACAAAAATGGATAGAAAAAGAGTGAGAATAATCAATATCGGCTAAAAGATGTCATAGATTCGTGTTATGTCTAATTTATTTTTTTTATAAGCTATTAACCATTAAAATTATAAGTCACTGAAAAAGTCTTATATATTTACTAGGTTTACCTCCTTATTCAAATATAAATTTTTTTTTATTATACAAAATATAAATAAACTTTATTATTATTACTATATTAATTTTTGTTCTTTGTATTTAATTATAAATTTGTTAAATTTTTGTGTGATAATTCAGACTTTCAGGCCTCTTTTGATAGATATGATAATGGGACAGTTCAACGACGTGTTTTGACTCCACTATTTTCGCATCTGACTAGTTAAAGAAAATCTGTATTTATCTTTGTTTTAGTCAGATTTGAAATTTGAATTCCCATCTCTGTCACTGACAGGATTCAAATTTTCTCGCCATGTAACTGCACTCACTCATATATATAAAAAATAAATAAATTTAAAAATTATATTTATTATAATAAAATAATAATTTTTATAAAATAATAAAACTTAAAAATATTAAAATCTTATTTTCTATTGAGAAAATATTAAATATAATAAATATATATATAATTTAAAAATAATAATCAATATTTTATTAATGAGGCGAAAGATTCAAAATTATCAACATTTCAAATTTATCATGTGCTTTCGAATTTTATTTTTGTGAAAAACTTGCATCTTTAATTATACTCATTTAATTTAAATTGAGTTTCTCCACTAAATCAGACCAAATTTAGTTAAATACCTTAAACTAAGGATTATGATGTATATTTATTGACAAATTAAAAAATAATTAGTCAGATAAAATCTTGAACGGACTTATGAAAGATAATAACTCGGATGTTGCAAAACTTAACCGAAATACTAACCTATTTGCATTTATAGTAGAACATGCTATAATTGAAACACATAGATAAACTAAAGCAAAAAAAAAGGACATTAAGTAAAATAAAATAAAAATTACATGGAAGCAAAGAAAGAAACCCAACATGAAACGCACCATGAATTATGGGCAATATATTGGTCCCTGTTGAATAGCTTCACGTGATACGACAAATTGGCCGAAAAGGGCTCAAAACTCCAAACTGAAAATGGATGATTGTTTATAACTTTAGAATTCACAAATTAAGAATGGTCCACATGGTAGATTATTGGTTACTGCCATTGTCCCTAGAGCATGACATTCACAATGTCCCCCATTATGAATTTAAGTGATTTATTTTGTGTATTTTCTATGGGAAAGATGGGAACTTTTTCCTATGTTTCTAAGTCAAAAAAACACATTTTATTCTACCAAGAAAAACCTAGCTAATCCATTGAAAATTACTAGTATCATCATCACCATATTTTATTTTAAAGATTTTTTAGACTTAGTGGGTTGGGAGACCATGATGATAATATAGCTAAGATGTTGGTAACAACCGTGAACTTTTCCTTGTACCAACAACATTAATTGCACATTCAATAAATGAATAATTGTGTAAAGAAAGAGAAGAGTGGAAAATAGAAAACAGTGACAATGACAGTGACACATACAATTAATAGTGGGAGCAGCTGGATTATCCATGTTGAAGTCACGGAGTTTAGGATATTATTAGCTCAACATGACCTTATTTTTAGGGTGAACAAACAAAGATCCAAACTCTGAATTAATACTTATTTTGAGTTTAGGAGTACTTATTTGTCATGCTTTTATTTTTTAATAAATATTTAAATTTTGATAAATAGGCAACCAAGTGAGCACAAAATTGAATTAAGTTTTTTTTTTGTATGTGTTAATTATATCTTTGAATGAGATAAAATTGATTTTGTAGATGTGTAATTGATTTTACATGTTTGATTGTTCACATATTTACTCTATGTTTGGTTGTTCACATATTTTCAAGGGAGCACTAAAACATCACAATGACCATAGTTCACATATTTACTCTATGTTCAAATTTGGGTTACTCGGAAAATTAAAGTAATCTAAGTATTCCATGTAAGTATTATCTCTTTCTCTTTTTTATTCATTTATATTTGTATATTACAAAATAATATTTATTTTGAAACAAATTTTTTAATTAATACGTCATTACAGAGAAAATCCTCCTTTTATCATAAATATTGGTAAATAAAAAGGAAGAATTAATTATTGTATAAAAATTCAAAAATATTTTCTCCAACTAGCTAAGGTGGTGATGATATAAACACACTGACTCACTTGACTGAAACGAAGAAGCATTAAATTCACAACAACAAATCTTTAATACTATATTTACAATCACCAACCGTCATCCTCGACAATATTTCAATTCCATTTATGAACCTCAAACCCACTTCACTGCACCACACAACAACAGTCATCTTCAATTTTTCCTTTATACTTTCTTATGTTTTTACTTTTCTATATGAAGCAACTACTGTCACATAAATACTAAATACTGACCACTCATTGATACTAATACCGTAATACGTCAACACTATAATAATAATAATAAATAAATTAAATGTAAATAACATGTTGGTGGCATAAAATATATATTGCACATTAAATATACATCGATTATAAATAACAATATTAAAAAAATAATTTAATTATAATTTTAGTGTTTATATTATTATCAATTTATAAAAATAGTTCTTTTATTTTAAAAATCGATAATTTAGTTATTTTTTAAAAATTTTAAACTAAAAAAATATAAAATTGATATATTTTTAATAATATAATATATAATTATATAATATAAAACTATCTATATGTATCAATTATTCAAATGTTACTAATTAAATTAAAAGTATAAAAAAATTTAAAAACTAAATTTTTATTGTTATTTAAAATATCTTATATTATTAATTTTGTAGTTAAAAAATAAAAAAGATCAACTTAAAATAAAAAAAATAATTTCACATAAATCAATAAAAATGTAAAGAATAAAATTATAATTAAACCTATAAAAATATTACCATGACTTATGTGTAGCTTCACAATAAAAATGATTTTGTTAATCTAACCTCGAAACTAAAGAGACACTTACACATTGCTTGCAATGCATGTACTTCCTTTGAATGGGGAAAAAGCAAAAGCTCCTTAAAATTAAGTTTCTATTTCTATGACAAAAAAAAAAGTCCTTCCACCCAAGTTAAAAAAGTATCACAACTTTTCCACAATCTTGAGTCTACATAAAGACAATACTAATTGTCCTTCTTTTTTGTTAGTTTTCCTGGATCCTCAAATCCAAACAAATCTTCCTCACATTCTCTTGTTATAGTCCACACCACAACCACAAGTGAATTTGTCAACTTGTTTCAGCTTCTTTTTACTCTCCCTGTTATGTACTTTGTATCCTTCTCTGCTATATACACTTTGCAGTAAAAAAAAAAATCATTTTTTTCTTGTCTTAATCACTAATAACCTTGTGTATTGTTGTTAAAGTTCATGAACATTCTGAATGCACAAAAGGGTTTCTTTTCTGCGTAATTTCTAAGTGTTAAATACCATTCCTTAATGGGTTTGGGGGTATTTGGATCTGTTCTTGTTTTAACATTTTTTTTCAAGCATTTAGCTTCTCAGCAACCAAATACTGATGAGTACTTTGTGTCTGAGTTTTTGAAGAAAATGGGTTTAACATCACCCTCCAAAGTTTACAACTTTTCTTCTTCTGATTCTGTTTGTTCATGGAAAGGAGTTTTCTGTGATGCCAAGAAAGAACATGTTTTAGAGTTGAAGTTTTCTGGTATTGGTCTCACTGGTCCTATTCCTGATACCACTTTAGGCAAACTTAGCAAGCTTCAATCTTTGGATCTTAGCTTCAACAAAATCACTGCTTTACCTTCAGATTTTTGGAGTTTGACCTCTCTCAAGAGCCTTAATCTTTCCTCCAATAAGATTTCAGGTTCATTGACTAACAACATTGGTAACTTTGGTTTACTTGAAAATGTTGACTTGTCAAACAATAGTTTCTCTGATGAAATTCCTGAAGCTTTGAGCTCACTCATGAGTTTAAGAGTTCTTAAACTTGACCACAACATGTTTGTTGGAAGATTACCTTCTGGTATTCTAAAATGTCAGTCTTTAGTTTCAATTGATGTTTCATCAAATCAGTTGAATGGAACACTTCCTAATGGTTTTGGTTCTGCTTTTCCTAAGCTTAGGAATTTGAACCTTGCTGAGAATAATATCTATGGTGGTATCTCAGATTTTTCAGGGTTAAATTCCATTGTGACTCTCAACATATCTGGTAATTCATTTCAAGGTTCTATCATGAGTGTCTTTGTGTTAAAGTTGGAGGTTTTGGACCTTCGCAGAAACCAATTTCAAGGTCACATGTCTCAGGTAGAGTACTATTCTACTTACAACTGGTCTCATTTAGTTTATCTTGATTTGTCCGAGAATCATCTTAGTGGTGAAATTTTCACAAACTTGAACAATTCTATGAATTTGAAGTACCTTAATCTTGCACACAATAGATTTACTAGACAAAAATTCCCACAGATTGAAATGCTCTCAGGATTGGAATATCTGAACTTGTCCAAAACTAGTCTTGTTGGTCACATTCCTGATGAAATTTCACAACTGAGTAGTTTGAAGTCATTTGATGTTTCGATGAATCATCTTGATGGCAAAATTCCATTACTGAGGAATAAGCATTTCCAAATTTTTGATCTTTCACACAACAATTTGAGTGGACCAGTACCTTCATCTGTCCTAGAGAATCTCTCAAGGATGAAGAAATACAACTTCTCATATAATAACTTAACCCTATGTGCTTCAGAAATCAAACCAGATATCATGCAAACATCTTTCTTTGGATCAGTTAACAGTTGTCCAATTGCCGCGAATCCGAGTCTCTTCAAAAGAAGAGACAATGACCACAAGGGAATGAAACTAGCTCTAGTATTAACCGTATCGATGATATTTGCGCTTCTTGGCCTTTTGTTTCTAGCATTTGGTTGCAGAAGGAAACATAAAATGTGGGAAGTGAAACAAAGTTCATACAGAGAAGAACAGAATATCTCAGGTCCATTTTCATTCCAAACTGATTCAACAACTTGGGTGGCTGATGTTAAACAAGCAACATCAGTTCAGGTAGTAATCTTTGAGAAACCATTGTTGAATATTACATTTGCAGACCTGTTATCAGCAACTTCAAATTTTGATAGAGGTACCCTTTTGGCTGAAGGAAAATTTGGACCTGTTTATAGAGGTTTTCTACCTGGTGGTATTCATGTAGCAGTTAAAGTTTTGGTTGTTGGTTCTACATTGACAGATGAAGAAGCTGCAAGAGAGCTTGAGTTTCTTGGTAGAATCAAGCACCCTAATCTAGTTCCTTTAACTGGTTATTGTGTAGCTGGTGATCAAAGAATTGCTATATATGATTACATGGAGAATGGTAACTTGCAAAATCTTCTTTATGATTTGCCACTTGGTGTGCAAAGCACAGATGACTGGAGCACTGATACGTGGGAAGAAACTGACAACAATGATGGAATTCAAAATGTTGGGTCTGAAGGATTACTCACAACATGGAGATTTCGCCACAAGATCGCTCTTGGAACCGCAAGAGCGTTAGCATTTCTGCATCATGGATGCTCCCCTCCAATAATTCATAGAGCTGTCAAAGCTAGCAGTGTTTATTTGGACTATGATTTGGAGCCAAGGTTGTCTGATTTTGGACTTGCCAAGATTTTTGGAAACGGTTTGGACGAAGAGATTGCGTGCGGTTCGCCCGGTTATGTTCCGCCAGAGTTTAGTCGTCCGGAATTTGAGTCTCCAACGCCGAAATCTGATGTGTACTGTTTTGGAGTTGTACTCTTTGAGCTACTAACTGGAAAGAAACCAGTTGGAGATGATTATACTGATGATAAAGAAGCGGCGAGTTTGGTAAGTTGGGTTAGAGGACTTGTAAGGAAGAATCAAACTTTGAGAGCTATTGATCCGAAAATTCGCGATACGGGATCGGATGAACAAATGGAGGAAGCTCTTAAGATTGGATATCTATGCACAGCTGATCTACCTTTTAAGAGACCAACCATGCAGCAGATAGTTGGACTTCTAAAGGATATTGAACCTACAACTAGTTAGCATTTAGAGCAACATATCATGGGAAAGAATGATATTCCTTTTATTTAACTTTTTGTTTTTGTTTTCTTCTTGTGTACTTGAGATTGAGAGCTTCCAATGCAACCGAGGAGAAAATGTGGAGAAGTTATGTTCTTGAGTACTGTTTGTTAATGTTAATGTTAATCTTTTTTTTTTCTTAGCTTTGATGAATATACACCAGAACTCCGTCTTTGATCTGATATGTTACTGCAGCTTGTAGTAGTGCTCTTGCATTCACTGTACTTTTACTTATTTATATACTTTGCATCTCAATGTAATCAAATATGTTTTGTTTTGTTTTGTAAATTGCAATTGCAAAAGTACATTTGTTTCAGAAGAACTATATAGTTACTTTGGGTCCCAAATATAATGGTTGGTTTGCAAATTCCAATCTCAAAAGTACAGTAATATTTCAAAAGAACTCTGTAGTTTACATTTAAATGTACCCAAATGTACTGACATTCAGATATGTTTGGTTTGCCATGGAGAATGTTGCAAATGTTATTCATGTTAAAGTGGTGGTTAACTATTGTGTTGCATTAGTAAAATTAACTGCCAGAGCAGGATCAATCTCATTGGTTGCTAGTTTTGCATCTCAATTTTTTTCCTTGAGCAAGAATAACAATGTGTTGTGCCTTTATTTAGTTCTTTCATTAATTAATGCTATAACTTTTTTATTATATCCATAAATGTTTTTGTCCTCTCATGAATGTATTGCAAGGTCTGCGATTGGTTTGAAATGTCCAAGCAATGGGATATGTACATGTTTGATATTGTCCATCTTTAACCTTTCAATAACTTTCTCTGTACAATTTTTCTATAAAGATCTCCAATGTTCTTCATTTCAAGATTCTTCTTTACCAGACTGATATCTTTTGTGACAAAAGATTTGTTCAATGTTTGTTTCTTGAGATATACTATCTTTGTCTTATCTCTTCCAATAATTCACATGTCATCAACGTACAAAAAAAGTATCATAAACGCATAATTATAGTATTTCTTCACAAACACATAATGGTATGTGGAGGTTTTTTCAAAATTTTGTTAGGTCGTAAAGAGATCCAATTTCTTGTACCAATGCTTTGGAATTTAATTTAGACCATAGAAATTTTTCTTCATGCGACACTAGGTGTTCTTTAGTCGCTTCTTCAAAACCTCTTAGTTGTTTCATGTAAATTTTTTCATCCAAATCTTCTTATAAAAATGTTGTTTTGACATCAATTTATTCTGCCTTTAATTTTGATATAAATCCTTTAATTTTGATACAAATCGAGACTTTATTGGAATGCTAACAAATTTTATTAATAATATACTTTATGTTATTATAAAAGTTTCTTCAAAAAATGACCTATAAAATCAATTTACATATCCGAATTTCTATTATTTTATTTTCTTAAGCTTTTTGTCCTTAAAAATTTATACTTAATTTATTCCTTAAAATATTTTAAAATTTTATGAAAGAAATATATATTGTACTTTAAAAAATTCATACAAAAAATTATTTAAAAAATTAGATTCTACACACGAATTGCCTTAAAAACAAAGACTAGATCAGACATAAAATATATTCAGATAAATGTTGAATAAATTATTTTTACAAAGATTAAAAATTAATTTGAAAACAAAAAAGATATTTAACACTTTCAAAAATTAATACAAAGTGACACATTGATTTTCTTTTGAAAAAGTGAGACAATGATTGAGCATGATTGAATATGTGTGTAATAAGTACTTGTTACACAATAATGTGTACAAATTAAATTCTTAAAGTAATTAGATGTATGCAAATTTCATTCAATAATTACATAGGTGTTGAAAATATTATTCTAAATAGGTTAGAAAATATCTAGGTAGTACTACTAGTTAAAAAAAAAAAAAAAGGAAGCGTAGGAACGAATGTTAATCGGAGGGCCAGGATTGGATCTAAGAATATTAGGTTTAGAATAAAAAGAGAGGGACCACTACACCGCAAAGTCTACCAATTCTTCTTCAACTCTGTGTTCTTCTTCTTCTCCTCACACATTCCACTCGCAGAGAGAGAGAGAGAGAGAGAGAAAGAGAAATTCATCAATCAATCATGTCGGACGAAGAGCATCACTTCGATTCTCAAGCAGATGCCGGAGCTTCCAAAACCTACCCTCAGCAGGCCGGTACCATTCGCAAAAACGGTTACATCGTCATCAAATCCAGGCCTTGCAAGGTTTTTATATTTTCCCCCTTTTTCTATTTTGTTTACTATTTTCTAGGTCATAATTAACATCTAGATTTGTATTTTTTATTTGCTTATAAGATCCTTCGTTTGTTGTTTTGGATTATCTGATTGTGACTTTCGCTGTTATTGTCTCACGCATGGATAATGAACTTGCAATTTCTCTCATCAAAATCAACGTAGTTGCTATTGTTTGATTAGGATCTCTATAAGTTTTCTGTTTTCTGTTACTAGTTAACATGCTTCTGTTTATGTGGTGTTGATTGGTAACTGGTAACGTTTAAACCCAAAAAAAATTGAACTTGAAATGGATTGTTTTGATTTTATTTGATTCGATTGTATGAAGTAAAGAGATAGACATATGCTGTTTTACATGTAATATTGGTTGTAATAACTGAATTATCAATTATGCATAGTAAAGATTAAAGATCTATTTGGTTTAAATATGTTTTTTGTTTGGTTCGATGAGGGAATGAGAGAGATAGATGAAAGTGCTAAGTGTCAATTCCTTGACAATAAGGACAATGGAATTTTTGTTTTGTTGTAGTATTTATTTGTTATTATGATTATACGTAGTCAATTGTGTTAACTTTTTTTTGGGGTGACATGTTTGTTTCTTGATTTATCTTGGCAGGTTGTTGAAGTTTCTACTTCAAAAACAGGAAAGCATGGACATGCTAAGTGTCACTTTGTTGCAATTGATATTTTCAACGGGAAGAAGCTTGAAGATATCGTTCCTTCATCCCACAATTGTGATGTAATGCCCCTTTCCATTCAATTTTGTATGTAATATATGCTTGCAAAGCATTTCTCCATACTCATTGCTCTTTTTTGCAGGTTCCACATGTGAATCGTACTGACTATCAGCTGATTGATATCTCTGAAGATGGTTTTGTAAGTTTTCTTTTACTAATGACACTAGAGGTGTCATGGAAGGAAATTAAATTTAGGCTTTTGAAATGGATCATATAAAAGGAGAAGTTATGATAGATAAGTAAATTGTAGGAGGGCACTTCTTTCTTTATATCGGCTGAGTGCCGAGGATACTACCATGTCCTGAAAGTGAAAAATAAAATTATGTCTTATGGAAGGTTGCTTAAGGAGATAACAATAGTCTTCTGGCATGTTTTCTTTTACATATAGGAATAAAGGAATGATTATAACATTTTCCTTTTTTGACTTTTCCAAACAACTCTAAATTCAATTCAAGATAAGTTTTTTTTGGTACACATAAGTCAATATAAGATGACATAGTTTGCATTTCCAATCTTATATTTTTCTCAAGTTGAATAAATGTTACTTTGTTGATTTGGAAAAGAAAAATAATGAAGAATTATGACTCCAACTGCTGATGTGAAGACAAACACATCCGCAGCAAGAAATACAGACAGATAGATTATTCAGATATTTTTCGAGGCATTTCTTAACCTATTAGTGTTTCTCTTAGGTGAGTCTGTTGACTGATAATGGAAGTACCAAGGATGATCTGAAGCTTCCCACAGATGACGCCCTGCTTACTCAGGTATTGGGTTTTATAATTTTATTTATGAATTTATGCTCTTATGCTGCTTGTATATTTTGTGCCCCTTTAATTGATTTCTTGTATACTTTCATTTAGATTAAAGAGGGGTTTGCTGAAGGAAAAGATCTTGTCGTTTCTGTCATGTCCGCAATGGGAGAAGAACAGATATGTTCCTTGAAGGACATTGGTCCTAAAAATTAAAATGTTGCTCTGGTTGTGGCTATGGACGATGGCACAAATTTTCTTCTTATGTTTCTTCTTATGTTGCTAACAGGTAGTATTTTTTCTTATGCATGTATGCAAAATAAACTTGAAAAAATGCAAACTGCCTTGAGCTTGAACCTCATAAAGCTTGAGATGGGGAAACTGGCACCATATTTAGCTTTCGTCCTTTTAATTATTGAACCCTGCGGTTTTGGCCGGATGAATTTATCATAAATGTTCCTTTTAACTTTATGTTTTTATTGAGATTGATATTGAACCCTACTCTCCTCTTAAGAGCATTTGTTCGATAATTGACTGTGATGTGGGTTGGATCCTATGCATCAATACTCTTATACATCTCCCTTGACACTCTTATTTATCTCTCAAAAATTCTTTTCTCCCCTAGCAGTGATGTGAACCAACTTTTACAGTTTTATCTGTTGTACAGCGCATCAGTTGTGTCTAAAGAGATGTTTAGGTATATAACTTAATTGAAGAATCAATTTTTTATTCTACAGAAAGAGTTTATCAAATTAATGTTTATATAATATACACTTAAAATCGATAATTTTTTTTTTATTGAATACGTATATTGGAAAGCTATTTACATTCTCAAAACTTGTTTATTGATAAAATATAGTAAAATATAAAGTGGATGGGAATCAAAGAGGGGACATGAGTGGTGGACGATTATGCAGAGATGACAGGATTATAGTATAAGATACTTTTATGAAATTATGGCTATACATTCGTAAAGGTGTAAAAATATATGTTAAGAATTTTCAATTTAGACAAGAAAATAAGTTTTCTATTATTATTGCTATAGATTCTCCCTTACATTTATAAATAGTTAAGCTAACATATTGTTTATGATAATGTGCGGAAGATTAGGAATGACTCAATTGCATCACAGTAGGTTAACTGTCTTTTTTTTTTTTAACTAAACCGGAAATCTAAACCATTGTTAATTTGAACATAAGTAGTATATTTATAATTAACATATTGTAATACTACCTACCTATACTATCTATAAATAATACTTTATTTTTATGTTCCTTTTAATAATTGATTCGTTTGTAAAAAAAGTTAGTTCTAAAATAATTGACTTTTTGAATTTTTATCGTACTCTTTTCAGCTGTATCTTTAAATTAATATTAGTTGTATCATTTTTAATATATATTTTGTTATGCATTTATGATATTAATAATATACAAATATATAATAAAGATAATTTGATAAAAATATATGTTTTCATTTTTATTTATACATTTTTGTTAATATGTGTGAATTAATCAAATGACGTATTGATTAAATAATTCAATTATTTTAAAACATAAGTAATAAAAAAATAAATGAATCATCATAAAGTACATGTGGATAGACAATCATCATAAAATAAATGAAAAAGGATGGCCTATTTCGTTACATGTAAGATGTTAATAAAAAATAAATTCTCTAATGTTTAAAAAAACATAATGGAGTAATGTGTATCCCCATCATTCAATTAATGTTTTTATGAGAGAGAAAATAAAAAATAAAAAATTAAAAAATTAAAAAAATGAGATAAGTACATTACTTCATCATGTTTTCAACATGATACAAGTATCTAAGGACACAAGAAAATAATATTTGTCTACAACTTATATTTTTCGGAGTAGATATTCACTTTGACAAGGATTTTGATATTTGTACATATTTGTAGATAGATAGATAGAGCTGTCAAAAAATTCTTCAACTTCAAGATTTTTTTAATTTTTTTTTAAATAATCTCCTAATATTAGACTCCTAAGGTCATATTTTTTTTTAATTTTTTTATTTTTTTTTCCCCTAATCCCCTAATATAGGTCTTCAATATTTTATTAATTTTGAGATTTTTTTTGAAAAATATTTAAAATTTATTTTATTCGAAAAATATTAAAAAATATTTTTTCTCAAGAAATTATGAGATAAATAAATAAAATTCTCAAAAAACATTATTTTTTTTTCTCAAATAAAAAAAATTCAAAAAAAGATAATAAAAAAAAAACGAAAACTTTTTATAAAAAAAATCGAAATTTTTTATCGGTAAAAAAATAAAAAATATTATTTCTTGAAAAAAAAATTGAATCTCTTTTTAAAAATAAGTGGGCTTATAGGCCCACTAAGCTTTTAAAGTTTTAGGAGGTTTTTATGTGGGGTTTTGTTTTTGGGGTTTTTTAAATTATAATTTTTTTGTCTCCTCCAATATATGAGTTGGAGCTAAAAATTAGGAGGCTTGTCAAATTGACAGCTCTATTTATAGATATCAACTATTATTATAAATATTTTTTTAAAAAATGCATTTATTTTCATTAAAAAAATAAATTTATTTTTCTTCTTCTACTTTTGACAACAAAACTATTGTTCCGTGTATTAATAAACTAAATACACACATTATGACTTTTTTTTTATATTCTATTTTTTTTTTGACAAAATTGCCATAATATAGAAATGTCCTACTTGTCAGTTTCAGTTGCTGATCACAACTTGGATGCGACGATGTGAAGCAAATATAGGTCGCGAATATGCGACCATGTACTGCCATATATATATTTTTTGTTATTTTATTAATTCTGTTAATTATTATTTAGTAAATTATAAATGATTCAAATATTTAAAAATTATAAATAATTCAAATATTTAAAAATTAAAAAAAAATATTAATAAAATAAAATACATTAATAAATAATAATAATTTTAATTTTAATAATAATAATAATAGTGATAATAATAATAAAGTAAATTATATTAATAAAATTAATTAAATTGAACAAATAAAATACATTAAACTAAAAAAAATACAAATTGAAGAAAAATATATATATCAAATTCATATTTTATTATTATTATTATTTTTATTAATTTTTATTTATTAGATAAAAAAACGAGGAATGTGTTATAATAATGTGTCAAAAAAGGATGTAGTTGTTATAATAATGTGTCAAAACAAATAAAAGAAAGTTGTTATAACAAGAAGAAGTTGTTTAAGAACATGCCAAAATGTGTCCCTAATATTTTACCGATAAAATAATAACGTATCTTCTTAAGAGCATCATCTCTAACCAAATGATAAACGTATTTTCTTAAGAGTATCTTGAATGGTAGCTAAATAATAAATTTATAACGGTGAGTGGACCTTATTTAATGAACTCATGTTCAATTCACTTGTAGATGCTCTAACAACTCCCTGTTATTAAATTGAAAAAGAAAGAAAGAAAAAATACCGTTAAGAGGAAGTTGTTAAGAAATCCTTCTTATTAAATTGAAGAAACAAAAATTTAGTTAAATAAAAGGGATTTGTTAAGAAAAGAAGTTGTTATTTTATGGCAAAATATTAGAAACACGTTAGTGTAACCACTTTCTTTTATTATAACAACTTCCTCCTATTTATTTTATCTAATAAAATGAAAATAATAATAATAAAATATGAATTTTCTGTATTTTTTTTAATTTATGATATTTTTTTCTTTAATTTAACGTGTTTTGTTTGTTCAATTAATCAATTTTATTTTATTATTATTATTATTATTAAAATTTATAATATTATTGTTTATTAATGTATTTATTATATTAATAATTTTTTAAATTTTTAAATATTTTAATTATTTATAATTTATTAAATAATAATTAACATATTTAATAAAATGACAAAAAAAATGACATCCCTAAATTGCGACGACTAATGCTAAAAAATAAGACATTTATGTAGTAGCAATTTGATAAAAAAAAATAGTATGAAAAAAAAAATCCTCACATCATTCATCAAATATAATAACTTCTCGAATTATGAGACCCCACCTTAAACAAGATTCGGTTGAAGCACATAATTCTTTGACGTGGGATTTTAGGGAAGTTTTGTATCTAATGAGTACTTTAGTTTTTTTGTTTTTAAAGTAGGATACTTTAGTTATTTGTATTTATTTATTCATTAAGGAATGAGTACAAATATTTACAGGCGCGCGTAGATTTTTAATTTTTTTATAACAGGGTATGTATATTTGTTATTAGTTTACTGTATTTGTTAACTAAACGAGTAGTTGAAATATTAGTTTAATGTAGTGCATATATTAATTAAAACTATTTGTCTTCATAGATTTTGTACGCGAAACTTGCACGTATAGATTTTTGAATCATATCTATTAATAACAATGAGCTACATAAAACATTGTGAATATCACGCAGAGCATCAGACCTAATTTGGGTCATCTGAACAAAATTGAGGACACTAAAAAACTGCCAAAATTCGACTGCATTCTAACACACTTTGGGTCATCTTTGTATTGGTTCCATTATGGACTTCTACCTATTGGATTGAATTGAGTTTTATTTCTTAAATGGGGATTAGCAAATTGTACCAAATTAAGGTATTTTGCAGTTTTTTTCCACACAAAATTTGTTCTTTTTTTTTAACTTTTCTTGTACATGATATGGAAGATTAATTTTCTTAATTTAAATATTATTATATCATATACTACATCGTTTATAATATGTTATATCATTATTTTTTTAATTAAAAATTTAAAAATATTTAATCGGTTGAATTTTAAAATAAACCCATCAATTTTACAGATTAATAAAAATAAAAAATTAAAACTACAATTAAATTAAAATATTTTTATATATTAAGTACCTTTCAATATGCAATAATATTACATCTTAAATCTACATATAAGATAATAAATATTAAAAATAATATAAGATTATCTACAAAATTTATTCTCAACTTGATTTACACGAAATTAAGGGAATGTCATTGACTTTTGGGTTGGTTCTAATAATCCTATTATCTACGTATGTTAATTTGGTGGTTGTGATAGAAGAATTAAGAAATAGAATGGTTAAAAAAATTGCAAATCACCGTTTATAATAAAAACTAACAATATTATATATATTTTTTTATATAAATATTGCAATATTAAGTCTTGCAAATAAGATAATGATAAATTATTAAATCTTAATAATAATTTTCAATATATTGAAATCGGAGAAGTATTTCTAAAGAAAACATTGACTAAAAATATTAAATTTATTCGATTAATATATTTTAGTTATATCACATATTATCAATCTTGATAAACAAATCGTTTCACTTAAATTATAACTTAATTAATAAAAATTAATATATTCAATCTATATATTATTAATCAAATACATTAATCAAATTATAATCTACTTGTGTATCCTGTAAAAAATTACTTAATAGATAAACGATTTATATTAGTTTTTAAAATCTAAAATCCCAACGCCACATTAAATTTTAATAAACAATAAAATTTTAAAATCAACAATTCCAAACGTATTAAGTTTCTAAAATCACTAAATTATAAAATACTAACATCATATTTAATATTCTAAAATTTTTAATAGTAAGTGGTAGCTTTGGGTAATCTACGGTAGACTCATAATGATGGATAAATAGTCTCTATTTACATTGGAAAAAAACTTTTACTTTAAAATGATTAGTATACAAATTAAGAATATTAATACATTTAAAAAAAGTTTAAGATATACTATAAAAAAAAACACTTGGAACGTCCCCTAATTTAGCGTGTGCCAATGTTCTACAGACCTCTGATAAGAAGAAGCTGAGGTAGTATATAAAAATAGTACACAACTTAAAAATTAAAAAATAACCTTTGAGACCAAAAAAAAGGGAAAGAATGGCAGAGAGATTGTCCACGTAGGATGTTGAAAAAGTAAAAGGGAAACTAAATAAAAACACACAGTTTCGCGAGTCAAAAAAGCAGTAACATTTATCACAAAAAAAAAAAAAGAAAAGCAGTAACATTAGAAGACTAACTAACGGCGTAAACGGAAATGCGAACTAGTAACGGGGAAACGAACGGTGACTGTTACCTGGTACGAGAACTAACATATCAGAAGAGAAGGAACGAGAAACACCTGAGTAGTGTGATGTGAGTGAGTAGTGACTCCAGTCAACGATAGTCAAACATACATGCACCATCACATATAAACCGTTGCGTTTCGTGAAACACGAATTTCGTTTCGATTTTCTAAACGATAACAAATAGAATTCGTCTTCAAACTTTGCTTTCTGTTTTTACTTCGCCATGACTGAGCATCGCGGCTCCGAAGCTCTACCAGTGGGGCCCACTGAGCTTCTTCCGAAAGAAAACGATTCCAAAAGTTACGATAGAAACCAAGTAGAAGAAGAAGAAGAAGAAGAAAAAGCTGAAGAGATAGAGGAACGAGTCGGTGAATCACCGCCTGCAACCGAGTCGCAGCTAGGCAATTCTAATGAACCTAATTCAGAAACCCTAATTGATTTTCCCTCTTCAATTTTGCAGAATCAAAGTTTCGGTATGACTCAATTTCAACGACTGTTAGTTACTCTGTTTGTGTGTATTTTTTCCATCGAATTAAATATTTATTATTATTTTTTTAATAAAAAAATAATGAATTGTTTGGTTCATGTCACAGATTTGAAGGTGAGCCCTAATATGCTGAATTCAGATGACAAAGTTGAAAATAAGGTTAGAGAGAATTTATCGTAGGAAATTTGATTATTATATTAATACTATTAGAATATTTTACTGAAAGTGTTTTTTAAATCTCGTTTTCGTGCGATCGTTCACGGTTTTGTGGTTTTTAATTTTGTCTGAGTTGATTTTTTTTCTTTCTGTTTTGCTTGATCATTTGTGGGAGTCGGTGATTTAGGTTTAGTCCATGGTTAGAATTGGGAAACTCGACCTTGGGAATTTTTATTAGGAGTTTTGAATGTAAGTAACTCTTATGTGTGTAGTGTCGACTGAAAATTTTGGAACGCATTAATTATTCTCCTTTATGTTCTGGATCTGAGAACAATGCAGATATAAATATTAATTTATGCTTTATTGATTATACTATATTTTACTAACACTAAAATCTGGATTTAACATGATTGCTAAATGATGCTCTCACAATAAATAATTTTAGCTAGGTGTAGGACTTATGGAATGTTATGACGGCGTTTGATTCATGTAGCCGACCCTACTTAGTGGGATAAAGCTTGGTTGTTGTTATTAGGACTTATGGAACTTGTTCTACATAAAGACTTTGTGCGACTTATGTTTCCATTTTTTGTCTCCTTAAAGCCTTTAGAAGCTTCTGCTTCATCATTAATTTGTGCTTCTCTCAGTATACAGATTGACTGATCCCATCAAAAGGAGGAATGCAATTAGTTAATTCTTAATAGAAATGAGATGCAACGTCCAAGCTCTAATGCTACAAAGTGATCTAAAATCCCATAAAAGCTGATTTACTTGCTGCATCTAATGATAGACTAGTTCCAAAATTTAGACTTGAAGTTTTCTGTAACTCCTGTATGATGTTTGTGAAGATTCTTAAGATTATTTTATCCAGTTGTTTACACTGCCCAATTCTGAATTTTAACACTGGTATTTGATATACGTATGAAATGTCTAGCCGCTGGTGCATTTAGTGGTGTTGAGCTTTCATCCAACAAACAAGGCTTCATAGTAATATATGATTGGTTTTCTTGAAAGAAATATTCCTGACACAATGCAATATTTTTTCATTCAAATTAAGCATAAAAAAGTTGCATGTTGTGTGCATCCCAATGTATTTGATTTTTTAAGCACTAAAATAGGACATTTCATGCTCAGGAAATAGTCCAGACACCTCCTGAGAAGGAAATCATGGCAAGAGAAGCAGCCCAGACACCTCCAACTCAAACTGAAAATCAGCTTCAAGTGATTGTGTGTGCAACTCCATTATCTGAACTATCGCCAAATTCAGTTACAAAATCTTTATCATCTATTCCTAGTTCAACGATTCAAATACAGAAAATGTCTACTCCGAACGTTAGTAATTTGCCTGTGCCAGAAATAGGCAAAAAAAATCCTTCTGGTGGTAAAGCCTTATCTTCTGTTTCTGTTGCAAGGACACCAGCATCTGATGGATACAACTGGCGGAAATATGGTCAGAAGCAAGTGAAGAGTCCTACTACAGGCTCTAGAAGTTATTACAGGTGTACTCAATCAAGCTGCTGTGCTAAGAAAATTGAATGCTGTGATCACTCAGGTCATGTGATAGAGACTGTTTATAAAAGTGAACACAGTCATGATCCCCCGCGGAAGACTAATTCCATTAGGGAAAATAAATTTGTGTCTTCCAACGAACCTACTACAGAGAACAGTGCTTTAGTGAAGCCTATCAAAGTTCTGAAGGATTCCACTCCATCCATATCTTCAAAAGCTCAAGAAGAAGCACCTTGCAGTTCTGACAAGAAACCGCAAAACTCATCTAATATCAATGGTAATGGTAAAGTTAGTTTGAATGAGGAACATCTACACGAGCCAGAGCCTAAACGAAGGCAAGTTCGCATATGAAATCATATTATTTGTAGATAGAGCTAAGACAATAAGCCTTTTCTTCTAATTGTGGCAGGATATAATAATTTATGTTCTCTCCTTTAATTTGATAACCAGAAAGGAGAAAGGCGACATAATTCACTCTGATTCTCATGTAAAACCTGAAAAGAAACCCAAGTTTGTCATACATGCAGCAGGGGATGTGGGGATATCAGGCGATGGATACCGATGGCGCAAGTATGGACAGAAAATGGTGAAGGGGAACCCACATCCTAGGTAATTGCCTTTACCAACAAGCCAAGTATTCGTAATTTCTGTTTTATTTTATTTTCTTTTGTTTAATTTGTTCTCAATATGAATCTTTGTTGCGTTGATAATCAGTATCTTTAGTTGAAGATTGTGAAAGTTAAGTTGTATTTGGGTTTAAACTGTGTTTAATTTTTTTGAATAATAAACCAAACAATTAAAAAGTCCAATAAAATTTTGCAAGCTGCATTTATTTCTTGTATGCAGTTTGAAGAATGACAACGAGGCCAAGATCTTATTTCATGCTGGGACCCTTTTTGTCCCCTACTTTGGCTAGCTTTTAAAATAGTGGCCATAAGTTTATACGAGTGGAGATCCACTTACTCTTTAAATAACTCTTGTCATCTTCACTCCTTTTAATAATTCTTTATAGACCCTTATGCACCCCAAATTCTAGATACAATGGACATATGTTAATGTTATTTTATACTTGACATCTATTTTTATTTTAAAAATACATTGTACCTTAAATTTAAGTCATTTGATGAAGTATCACACATCTTTTGATTTTCATGAAAATTTGTAGACTACATAAATGAAACTTGCAACTTTTTATTTTTTGAAGGCACCTGTGTTTTGTCCATGTTTGTATTAGCTTATTTTATTCTTAGAATGTCTATGATAAAATGTTGCAAAGAGACCTTTCAGCTAAAAAGCTGATTTTTTTTTTAAAGTTAAGCTAAAACAAATATGGACCGAGTGTCAAATTAATAAATGAAGTTTTAGTAAAATTACTATAGGTTAGTTGGTAAATGTTGTGTTAAACTGAGTGGCGGAGCACGGATGATTTCTTTGAGAGGGCCAAATTGTTAAGGAATATACATGTAAATATATTGGACCAATAATTTGTAATTTTTATCGTAGCGTATTAGTAGTCAGTCCCTTTGTTTTTTCGCTTAAAAGGAGCCGATTTCAAGCCTGGCACCTCCTTGCAAAACCAGCTTAGCCACTAGACCACCATAAACTTCTATGATAGATATGGAAAACATAAGACATGTAAGATACCACCAATAATGCTACAATCTAATTGTATAAAGAATTAAAAAACTCAGGGGAGCCATGGCTCCCACCTATCCCTTAAAAGATCTGCCCCTGACTGAGATGTGTATGTTTCCATCTCTTGTTCTACAAAATTCGGCATCCATCAAGGCAGCATCATATATCCATGAGAACAAAACTGGATCTTCAAGATAACGTGTCCAAACAAAAATAATTGGCCAAACTGATTTTTTTGTGTTTTTTCTTTCTGTCTTAATGAATTATATTAAAGCCCACTTTTTTCCTTTTGGGACTGCTGGTTTTTCCTATTTTGTTCTCTTTAGTTTTCCATCGAAACTGAAATAACTCCCTTTTCTTCTGATCTACTGCTTGAATTCAGAAACTACTATAGATGCACTTCTGCTGGATGTCCTGTCCGAAAGCACATTGAGACTGCCGTAGACAACTCAGATGCTGTAATCATAACTTACAAGGGGGTACACGATCATGACACTCCTGTGCCCAAGAAACGACATGGCCCACCAAGCGCTCCTCTTGTGGCTGCTGCAGCACCTGCCTCCATGAGTAATTTGCAGTTGACGAAGCCGGGTTCGCCTCAAAACCAGAAAATTTCTACTCAATGGTCAGTGGACACGGAAGGAGAACTAACTGGGGAAGCCATGGACCTCGGGGGTGAGAAAGCAATAGAGTCAGCTCGAACGCTTCTGAGTATAGGTTTCGAAATTAAGCCTTGCTGAATTAATCTTTCAGAAACCAACCATGCAGTTGTAACTATATAAATTAATTAATTAGCCGGTCTCTTGTAATTTCGAAGCTTCCCTGTGTTTATCCTTTATTTTTGTTTCTTGTTTTTCTTCTCGTTAGGCTTTAGTGAAACAGTTTGTGTGTATTTGCTTGTACACCCGTTCAGCTTGTCTGAAACAGTTTACTAGTAGTGGAACGAATATAGAATTGATTGGCATCATTTATTTTCATGGTCATGAGGATAAGAATATTATGGCAGTGTTATCATTTCCACTCAAATGATTCGATATAATGATGATGGCTAAGACTGCCCAAGCATGTATTGAACAAAATTGTTGAGATGGGAATGGACTAGGAAGTATCGCATGCGAAGGTATAATAGATTCCAATCACAAACCACCTTATTACTTTATTATTATTATAATTATTATTATTATTTGGACAGATTAATTTTTTGTGTATTCATGATTTTTCTTTATCTCTCTCCCCTGTTTATTTTCCTTGTTTCTTATACCAAAGTTGGTCATATTATTCCCTTTTGTCAAACTCTTCCTAACACTGGTAACAAGGGTTAATAATAGGAGATTAATGATTTGACGAATATTGGTGATTGGTGGTTGGTTTGGGCAGTCGACAAAACTTGGGTGTTTCTTATGCTTACATGGGTATCAGAACTTATCTTAGAATTATCATTATTGATTGTTTTATCTATGGTATTACTCCTCATTTATTTATTTAGAATGTTCAACAACACATTTTTTCTCTTCTGAATTTTCAACAACACATTCCACGTAAGACAAATGTAGGGAGAAACGTTTACTTGTCGTTGTTTATTATCATTAAATTATTAATTCTTATGCTTGGAGGGGATGGAAGGGTAAAGTCACACTGATGCATTTAGATGAATTATAACTGAATGAATTTTATTTAAGTGGTTTTAAAATAAAAAAATGATGTTATTTTTCATACCGAGTGAATCTGTGGGTATGTGAGGAGAGTTCATCCCTCTTAATGGAGTTTTTCATATATAAAAATCAAAGATCAAATTCCTTACTACTTTGCTTAAGGTGTTTATATTTTCTTAAAATTCGAACGACCCACATAGCAATGATGTCCTTTATATTAAAAGATATACGGAGTTGGAAATTATTTCACCATTGTACAAATTTTTAAGAAAATGAGAAACTGTTGTGTATTTTTTATCGTTGTAAAAATTAATTTTTTGAGAGGTTATTAAAAATGATTTTTGATTTTAAATAGTTTTATTTTCATATTTTTATTTTAAAGTTGTAACAATTAGACACAAATTTTCAAAAATATTTATTCTATGAGAAAATCGCATTCTTAATCTATTTCAAAATAGAGACATGTTCCAAATTTTAAACTTAATATTTTTAAAATTAAATATGTTTTTATTTCAATTTAGTGTGAAGAACCTAAAATATGTTTTTTTTTATTAATGAATTAATCATATTTTTAATCTCTATATAAATTTTTGTTTAATTCAAATCTATACTTTTATTTTATAGTCTTCACTTTTAGTTTCTTTTAAAAAAAATTAAAAATACAAATAAATGTTGAATAAAATTGAGATAAAACAGTAAGACAAAAAAAAATTTGAGATAAACAAGGATATAATGTTAACACCGTAAAAAAAAAAAAAAATTTAGGTTCTTTGCCTCTAATGCCCTAGTAGGTTTTGACTCTTCTCTTCCTTCTTATTCATCCACTACAGAGAAATGATTTGAAATTATTATTATTTTATATTTTCAAATTATCCATAGTTTTTATCTCACTTAACTAAATAAATGGTTTTTCATATTTTTAATTATTTTTGTATGTTTACGTGATTTTTTCAATATGTGTACAATGTTGTTTTACTTCGTCCTATCTTTTTTTTTTTGTATGTTTATTTAATTTAAATTGATATATTACACTTTAATTTATTATAAATTGAATGAATGATGTGATTGTCAATAATTTCATTTTAAAGATATTTTATGCCATGAACTTAAGTATTAAAAGTTTATTTACCTATTCATCCGATTAAACATTTGAATAATATATTTTTAGTAAAAAAAGAATCCTGATGTGTTTGAGAGATTAAGTAATATTTTTTTATATGAAAAATAGTTTGGTAGTACAGAAAGCGGATTTGAAGCTGAAATTAACCCATTGTTTGTTTGTTGTTGTTTTTCTTTTCACCGCACTCTCCTTTTTCATTCTCTATCTTCATCCTTCACATATTTTCTGTTAATAATACTCCTTTGTACCTTGCTTTTTTTGTTTCATCAAATCATCAAACCCAACACCCACAAACATAAATAAAACATCAAACCCCACTCTCTCCCTCTCTCTCTTCATTCTTCCACGTTTCTGTTATTTTTCACTCCACCTTTTTTCCCCAGCATTTTCTCGGGAAATTTCTTTGTTATTTACTTTGCCTAAAAAAAAAAACATGAGCACTGTGCAATGAACATGTGTAAGTAGCATGGTACCAGCTTTTTAAGGTTGCATTGAAGTGTACTCTTCTTTTCTGCAATGCACAACGGAATCTTGACCTTTCGAGGTTCTTTCGAGCTCATTTCCAAACTAAATACAACTCTACCTAAACCCTAATCTTCCTCCAAAAAAGTCAACCTATTTTCCTAATTCCAATCAGCTTCAACCTTTTCTGGCTTTCGCATTTTGGGTTTCAGAGAAATGGGTTTCTCGTTTCTCATTGGCTCTCAAATTGCTGGCTTTTCTGGCTTTGAAGAATTTTAGTGAGACCCAGTTCACTTTGGAGGTTGAAAATCCAAGATCTGTTCTTGGGGCCACTTCACTGTGCACCAGGTGTTTGTTATATGTTCGAAATTGATCATTTTTTTCTATGTTTCTTTAGCTTTCAACTGTAATAAATTAGTGAGGGTTTCAGTGGATTTTTTATGAGTAGCTGATTGATAATTAGAGTTTTCAAAGGGTGAGTGGTGAGGTTAAAAGAAAAAAAAGAAGAAATTGGTAGGTGACTGTGTTTTTTGGTGAGTTGTGAAACCAAAATTAGAAAGATTTTTGTCAATGTCAGGAGGTCCTAGATTAAGGTCTATGAATGTTGCTGACTCAGAAGCAAGGCCTGTGTTTGGCCCTGCTGGAAATAAGACAGGTTCTTATAGTTCTAGGAAAGATTCTTCAAAGCCACTGAGGAAGGCTGAGAAATTGAGCAGGGAGGTTGATTTGGCTAAAGAGAAGAAAGCTTGTGAATTGTCTTCACCTGTCGCTTCCTCTCGTCAGTCACATTCTGCTAGTGTTTCTTCAGTGCTGCGCCGACACGAGCAGTTGTTGCATTCCAATTTGTCTATGAATGCTTCATGTTCTTCCGATGCATCCACTGACTCGTTTCATAGCCGAGCTTCTACTGGAAGATTGACTCGGTCTAATAGCTATGGTTTTACAAGGAAGCGGTCTGTGTCGAAACCTAGAAGTGTTGTTTCTGATGGTGTGTTGGAATCTCCTCCACGTGATGGTGCACAATCCCAGAAGAGATGTGCTTGGATCACTCCTAATACTGGTTTGTTCCCCTACTTCCTCCTATTTCCCTGAATTCTTAAGATGGCATGCTATACTGATTGTAAAACATCATAGGCATACTATGTTTTCATGATACCTTTGGATGCTGAAATGCTTTCACGAATATAGGCGTTGTAGTTTAATTTGATTCGTCTGGTTTCCTTCAATGTGTTTGCATGCATTTGAGCTGATATTGACATATTGTGAATTGTATGACTCATATAACTTAAAGATTCGGTCCTTGAAGATTGAGATTTTACGTTAAAAGTATAAACTTGATTTTGACATCATCACATGATTTCCATATAGAAATGGGAATAAGAATGGAGTCTGGTATATTAATTTTATAATTTATAATATATTTTAGTTCTTTTTCTTAAGTTCATTTACTTGTGTTTCATATATTCAAAGATGCAATGAGTTTGTAGCCAGTAGGATAGAACATGCAATGGACATGTGTCTCTTATTATGGATTTTAGTTGATGTATTTTATGATTGAAGAGAAAATTGGGAATTCCAAGAGAAGTACACGGTATGAACCTGATACAGGTCAATGGTACTGAAGATGAATGTGCACAAGTCATGTTATAAGTTCTAAACTACTTTGGCTATTTTACAAAGCTTTGTTTTCCTGACTAAGTTTTCTTGTTGATGTTAGAACCATGTTATGCTACTTTCCACGACGAAGAATGGGGAGTTCCGGTGCATGATGACAAGTATGTTATTGTACACTAAAAATAGTCTTGTTAAGTTGGTTGGAAAAGGAATGTATCATTGATTAAATTTTGCTTGGCACTCTTTATCACATGTAGGAAACTGTTTGAGCTTCTTGTTCTTTCGAGTGCTCTATCTGAACTCACTTGGCCAGCCATTCTAAGCAAGAGGCACATTTTTAGGTATTATTATCGCTGCAAAAGTTTTGAATTTCTTTAGTATTATTGTCCATTTTTGGGCTCACACCTTTGCTTGACTGGTACCTCATATGTAGCCTATTTTTTCTCTTTGATTTGTTCACATAGTATTGTTAACAAAGTTCTTTGCAGGGAAATGTTTGCTGACTTTGATCCAGTTGCTGTCTCAAAATTGAATGAAAAGAAGATGATGGCACCAGGAACCACTGGAAGTTCCTTACTTTCAGATTTGAAATTGCGTGCAATAATCGAGAATGCACGCCAAATATCGAAGGTAGATTACTTTTCTCATGACTTTTGCTTCCTTCATTATGGAATGTGCCTTCTTGGGTTAGATCTTAATTAATTGCTAATTGTTGGATAAGTACTACTGGAAGTTGAAGCCGAGAGATTACAGGCTTGTGGTATTTTACTGCAATATTCTAAACCCATAGTTCTATATTGGGTCTTTTTGAACTTGATAACATGTCCAGGAAACAAGTGATGTTACTAGCTGTTCTATGTGGTACTTTATACTTTTCTTATTTATGATATATGTATAAAGTGGAATCCTGGAGATATGCTAGTCAGGAAAAAAGTCAAGTACTTAATGTTTTGCAAATTTGGAGATTTTCCCTTTGAAAAAAAAATTGTAGCTTTATTTTATATTTTGATCTTTTGGAGTAACACCTAACTAGGCAAGTAAGTCTAATAATTTTCATAAAAGGAAAATTTTAAAGTAGGATAATTCAATTCTCTTTAGTTAATTAATGAATTTTGTTCCCTTTTCTAAAAATAAAACTTGAGTTTTTTTCTGAGATTTATAAGTCATATAATTAACCAATGACAATGAGAGGGATATTGAATGAATTGTATAACTTGTTGGTATTTAATGATTATTTAATGAAGGAGGTTATGTAATAAGGACAATTGGGTTGTGGTCCTGGTCCTCATTTAATTTGCATGACCCATTTGGGACAAAGCATGATATTACTCTGCCGTACAGTTTGAGCTTCCTATATTCTAATTTTCCACAATGATGTGAGACCTAATTATTCGGATTCTTTAACCAGCCAACATACTTAGCTGGTATGTCCTAAGTCACCTAACATTTGACACTACAATGCCTTATTTTACTCAGCCATAATTGCACTCTGCACAAGTTGCACCGCAGCTATGATTGTCATTGCAACTAACTTTTTGCAGGTTTTACTGATGCCAGGTCATAGAAGAATCCGGGTCGTTCGACAATTATATTTGGAGTTTTGTGAACCACAAGCCTATAGTTAGCAAATTCCGATATCCTCGACAGGTTCCCGTTAAAACGCCCAAAGCCGATGTTATTAGCAAAGACCTAGTGAGAAGAGGTTTCCGTGGCGTGGGTCCCACGGTCATCTACTCCTTCATGCAGGTGGCGGGGTTAACTAATGACCACCTCATCAGTTGTTTCAGATTTCAGGAATGCGTGGCTGCAGCAGAAGGGAAGGAGGATAAGGCCATCAAAGATGTTGATCATCAACAAAAGGCATGTGATAGTGTGATGGAATCTGATCTTTCCATTGCCATTGATAATTTGAGTTTATCCTCAGAATGAATGATGGCCTCAACTGTCTTGGTTGATTGAGATGATGATTGTGTTGGCATTTCATCTGGTAGACATAATAGGTACACTACTTAGCCTGAAGTTGATTCATATTTGAGGGGAATTTGTGTATCAATTTCAAAGAAGGGTTGAATTAAATCAACCTTTGCTGTTGTATGAAGCTTTCTAGAGGAAAGCCTTAACAAATTGGAGTAGAATTTTTTGTACAGTAAAAAAATATCAGTGGTTAGAAATTTCTTTTACTGATTCAGTGGCAGCAGGTAATAGATAACTGACTTTGATTATACAGTATTAACATCTAAATTTGATTATGTTTTGCATTCATGTATGCATTGTGTTGTTGTTCCAGCTAGAGTTTGAACTGATTGATACTAAGTCCTTCCCCACTTGTGATGGATGGATGACAATGATAGAACAGTGGCTTTTGTTTTCCTGTCCCTTTGAGAGCAGGACTTCTCATTGTTCATAGACATGTTTGCTAGCTTTGGATTCCACAAACAGTGGTGACCTGGTGGGGTATTGCTTTGGCTCTGAAAATGATAATTGTGTGGCAGATGATTGCTTGTGACCTGCAATGTTTTCATGAGCTCCAATTTGAGTAAACCCACCAATTTTATCCATCAACTTTACATTCTCTCCTACTTGGTAACTTAAGGAAATAAAAATAATAAACAATCTATTTAACATTTTGTCAGGTTCTGTCAGAGGTCAGTATCTGCTACTATATTTTAACATAACATCAGAAACTGCTCAAATAAATTTGACAAATGTAGAAAATATTGGGAAAAAATTATTACTCAATTAAAGTATGAAATTGAATCAAATAGTTGGGTTCAAGTGGATAATGAAATTCAGTAATGACACCACAAATTGAATGAAGGAATTTTAGTTCGAATCCTGACTTGTGCTATCTTAGTCAGATTTTGCTTACTTTTTGATTAAATTTTATATGATTAGAGTATTTTTATCTTGAGAATAAGAGGACTAAAACCAAGAATGAAATTGGTAATTTACTTCTTCCAATGAAAGAAAAAATTGTTCCTATTGTTTTTGCTCATACACGTACAAAAACTCAATTATTATAATTACAGAATCTTGAAAAATGTCAATGCAATGGAGTGGAGGTTTCTCTTTTTATAGTCCTTGGAAATGATGGCTTGTTTGGTCTAGTGTGAAAAAAAAAAACTACAGAAGCATATGAAGGCAAAATCTATAACGTAAGGAATCTTAATTTTTTATTGTCCATTATGACAACTAAAAAACTTTTTCGTTATCAAGAAACGGATAGTAACTTATCGAGTAATCTCCATTACAACAACGGGTGCTTTGTAATTTGATTAGTAAGCTTTAAGAAGGAGGTTTTCAATTTTAAATCCCATAAATTTATGGAAAAAAAAAATTACTATTTGTGACCAAATTAGAAAAAGTCAATAAAAATAGCATAGAAAGGATAAACTCTTATAAAAAAATTGTGTGATTTTAGATGAACTATGTCATATATTTGAGATGAATTAAATAATACTAAAATATGATATACATAATATAAAATAACAAAATTCTCAATGTGAAAATAATAAACTATATACAGCTTTGCAAAATTATTTTTTAAATAATATTCGTAAATTTTTGAATAATTCTTACTATAAAATTAAGATATTTTATTTTGTATTATTTTATCACATATAATGTCAAAATTACGTGTATAACTTAATCACATAATTTTTTAATGTGAGGCAGGAGGTGAAAATTAATATTACGGGGATGGTTGAATCATTCAAGATATAAGGTTTTGGAAAAAAATATTGGATTTAAGACTAATGGCAGTTGAAATTGGGACACTATTAATAATTTGTCCTTGTGAAAAATATGTTAGAAGATTACTATGATTAAACCTCATAGCCAAGATTGATTTCCCTTGTTGTAAGCTCACTTTCATAGGGCAATTTTTAATTTATTTCAACTAATGAAGTTATCCCATTCTTCTTTAGATCATAACCCTTTCTTGTAGAAACTTGTCCTTTCTAAGATCCTTAAAAAAATGATGAAAGGTGTTACAGAGGGATGACCAATGATAAATTGTTAAGGAGTTGGGGTGTAATATTGGAGCAAAATTTTTCAGTTTAATATTATTGGGATAATTACTAGAGATCATTCATGCAAACTTAAAAGTGAATATAGAAGCTCTTATTTCCGTAAACAGCATAAGTGTTTTTTTAACTGAATTTATCGAAAATAACTACAATGTGTATCTTTGATATTTAAAGGACAAAAACCAGAAATAGGTCAGACTTAGATAGTCACAATCACAAGTATAATTTTATCGTCTATAGAGCATAATTTTACCTTTTTAAATATTATAAATTAACAAAAAATATTAAAAAAATTAAATAAGTAATAAAATAATTTTATATTTAAAGCTACAAAATAAATAAAAAATCAAGTTTTTTTTATTTAAACTATGACTAATCAAATAATTTTATTTTATTTATTAGATAAGATAAATAAAGATAATAAAAATTATATTTATTTTAAAATGATAAAAATATTCTTATATAAAATCATACATGCTTTGTAGAACTAGTTATTAAGATTTTATTTTTAAATTTAATATTAAATTATATTATTTTTCAATTTACATTTATATTTTGTTAGAATTTAATATTGCATATTTTATAAATTTAACTAGGTAAACTATTTTCCAATAGTAACTTATTATATTAGATTTATGCTTAAATTGTATCTGCGGTCATTTAACTTAATTTCAGTTAACGTTTTAATTCTTTATTTTTTTTCTCTCGATTTGGTCTTTTATTTTAATTTTAAATGACAATTTGAAATTTTATGTTTTAAAATGTCAACAATGTTATTATTTTTTTTTTTGTTTTTTTACAAAAATAAAAAAAAAAATCAAAATTTTCAAACAAAACCCATAAAATTAATAATCATCTTCAATATAAAATAAATTTCATCAAATGTATAACTCAAATATTCAAATAAACTCATTTTCATCTCCAACAACATCAAATAAAGAATGAAAATATGAGTTTATTTAAAGATTTAAGATATGAATTTGATTAAATTTGCATTTTATTGAAGATGATAATAAATTTTGAGTTTTTTTTGAAAACTTTGATGATTTTTTTGAAGTTTTGTAAAAAAAAGAACAACAATGTTGACATTTTATAACATAAAATATTAAATTGTCACTTAAAATTAAAATAAAGAACCAACTCAGAAAAAAAAAGAAAAAGATAAATAACTAAAAAATTAACTAAAATTAAATTAAAGAATCACATATGCAATTTAGTTTATATTTATTTATCAGACACCAAATTAAAACATAACATGATATTCTTATCTTATTGACCAAATAGACTTTGAAAATTGTAAGTATAAATATAATATACACCCCACTTCTATGATTGCACTTAGCCCAGCGTGTCCCCTCAATCTCATGACTCAACCTTCTCTTAGTTAGACTCAGCCCAAGTAAGTTATTGGCTCAACTGAATGGGCTCAAATTTTTCTAATATAAAATGGCCACTTTTTTACCCAAAATATAAAGGCCACTTTGTTCCCAAAGGCATTAAAAATGAGGCTGATGCTCTTTTTGATTTTGATTTGGTAGTAAAAACTCCAATTTGATATTGTTTTTTGTAAACATTTTAAGTAAAAATATTGAGGTGAATAAACACCTTAAAAATCAACTTTAACGTCAAAATCTTGCTGGCTCACAACAATAGAATGTTTGTTGACATCACAATAATACAATAGGGACCATTATTAAAAAATAACAATATAATAGTGACCTATACTATTTGACTTTTGAAATCCAACCCATAATTTACTTTTTTTTAGTAAATAAAACAATTAAAAACCAGGACTCTTCCAAGTGAACAGTTGGTGAGAACTCTTCTTATCCAGTCTCATAACCTTTTTTCTGATGATTTTATAAGGAGAAAAACAAAAATAAATATATAAACTTTTTATGACAGAATAAAAAAGAATTACCCTATGCAATTTGAACTATTTTAATATATTATACAATTCTGATTGAGAATTAAAGGATAATAAGGATTTTTCGAATATATATATATATATATATATATATATATATAATAAGAGCAATAGCCTTCTAGTTAATTAAAGTTATTATTGCTATTAGTTAATTACTAACTCCTATCTTACTAATTAGTTACCATCTTCATCAAAGTCATATTTGGGTATTATGAGCTTATGTGATTCCACTTCTTCTTGTGTTAATTGTAAAACTGATTTTTCATTGTATATAGTATCTTCCTAAAATTGATTCTTTAACTTGTAAATAAGTATTCGTCTTGGTTCTATTTTGTCTTCCTACTCTAAAAATGAACAAATACATATTTTGTGATTTATAAACACCAACTCAATAGAAATTTGAAGTTAATGATTTTTGTAATCTAGTACCATCTAAATTGGAACAATTAAAATCCAATATTGTTTTCTCCGAGAGATTTCAGATGTGAAATCATATTTGAGAGACAACAATGCAAAACACTGAAAACAAACAAATTGGAATAAAAAACGAATGGAGTCGACTGGTGTGTGTATGTGTGTGTTAACATTATCTTGGAATCACTATTTATAGAAAAAATAGAACTTTTACAAAATGTATCTTCCAAAATTTCTATGAATGATATTTTGATAAATGGTAACGTTATTCTTATTAATTAATAATAATAATAATAATAATAATAATAATAATAATAATAATAATAATAATAATAATGTTGTACATATATTTTAATTTTTACATAATAACGTAAAGTGAAACATATGACAATTGTTATTTTGTATACTTATTATAGATATTGTAACTTTTTTAATCGATGGAAAATTTATTTTCATTTTCATTTATAATAATATGTAACCAAAATATATTTTTATTTAAATTAGATTGTAACGTTAAATATTGTATAAAAGTTTATTAATGCAATACTTCTGAGAATTATTAATAATTAGATTATTATTATTGCCATTCAATTTTGTTATTCTAATATATGTAACTGATGTAATATTTATTTTTATTTATAATATGTAACTGAATTAGACTTAATAAGATGCATGTAAATATGACTTGAAGAGGATTATGGAAATGATGTCAAGTGTGAATTTGCTTACACGGACATGTTGATTGAGCTAAGTTGCTAGAGTTTAATTGTCCAATATTATTCTACTTTGTATATATTACTATAGATTACATATTCGAGGTAATTCGTGGAAAAAAAATCTTATTCATAGACGGTTAAATAAAAATATGAATATATTTTTAGTCGAAATTTGAACATTAATTTATATTTTGATAGAAAATTAACTTTTTTTTTATTATAACTTTATAAAACTTTTTTTTCCACATATGACTGTGAGTTTTTATATTTCAATTAAAAATATAGTATTTAATATAACAATATCATCATTTTTCAAATTAAAAAAAAAATTACAAATCATATTATCTCTCTTTTTAACCTTAACTTTTCCTTTTTTCATCATAAGAATCCCAAACCTTATTTGTAAAATAAAAAGGCTCAATATGTTACACATTAAATTAAATTAAATTAAATTCAATGAATCCATAAAATAACGATAATTTATTTTCTGACAAAATACAAGTATGAGACTTAATGCTATACACACATCCCATTTTTTATTCACCAACAAAAAAAGCATTTTTTTGACACAAATAGACCAAATTTTCTTATGCGCTATATATATACAACTTTAAAATCATTGACCCTATTTATTTATATAGTTGTTTCACCTAATTCAGATAATAATTTATCAAAAGGGTGATTATTATATAATCAAATTTTGAGTAATAATAATAATAATCAAATTCAATTTGTATACACTATGTTATAGTTTTTTTTGGACAGGATACACTCTCTTATAATTAATAGCAATTGCTCTGACTTAAACAAAAAAACAATGCTAATAATTAAAAACGTGATGTGGCAGAGCACATCAAGAATTCTGATAAAGGTATATTTAATATGGAATGGAGAAATACACGAAAGTCTGTTAACTCCTTACTCATATCTCATTAGTACCCCAAAGGAAGGAAAAATAGAATTTAAAAACTAAATCAACAAATAAATATTTTTTGTCTTCTTCTGAAAAACACATAAATACTTAGATAACACTAAATAAATAATAAATAATAAATTTATCACAAATTATAATTATAATGAGAAAATAAGAGATACATATTACTATTGAAAATTATTTCCATTCAGACTAGTATATTTTAAAATAAATGGTGTAACATAAAAAACCACTCATCAATGAAAACCGTTATATTATTAGCTATTTGTCTCTATTAATTAGTTTTTCACAAAGTATTTATAACTAAATATAAAAAATTTAAAAATCAATTACTTATTTCACTTAATCATTGAAGGACAATTAAAAAATATATTATTGACTTTAACCTGAAAATTATTTTCATAAATTCTTGTGCTTTAATAAAAAAATCTTATATGTGGAGACAAAATATATCAATTTTTTAGTCAATTATTTATTTACTCTCTTTATATTTATAACTGAGATAAAAGAAATCCTTTTTTTTTTTTCATAGATAGAGTATTAGTAGTAATTTTATAATTAAGGAAATAATAACAAGTGTAAACATAAAAAATGGAAATTGTGCATTTAATATATGAAATCATAAAGTATTTTTTTTTTGTTTTTTTAGATATATTTATTTTTATACCTTAAGTCTTTAGAACGATATTAAAGGATGATTCATTTTTCCATTAGTGAAAAACAAGGATATGATGATTCATCCTTCCAAAAAAAAGATGTGATGGTTCACTTGTAAAAAAAAATAAAAAAAGAAGATGTGATGGTTCATTATAAATAAGATAGACTCTCCCACACTGAAATGGCGACCATTGGTACCACCATTGTTCTTTCTTTCTCAAAATCTTCGTCTTCTCTCTTTCTCACTAAGCTCACTTCACGTATTCACTTTGCTTCATTTTCCACGCGTTATCATCATTCCACGAGGAAGCTCATGTCTCACACGCCCGCACGTGCCACTCTCGGTCTCACTCACCCCACCAACGTCGAAACCCCTAAGGTCAAAATTCACTACTCTTTTTTCATCCTCAATTTTTCATGCCCATGATTTTTTAATGCTTCATTTACATTAAAAATGTAAAAAAGTATTTGATTTGTTGATTTTCTCTTTGTGGGGTCTTCTTTCTAATTGGACCTTTTTTTTTTTTATTTAATATATAATTTATTTACGTTTTCAATGTTTATTTATTTTGTTTTGAGGTTGATTGTTGTGCCTGATTGGATTTAGAATGTTTTCGTTTTATTGGTGTGATACTGAGAATGCCTTTTTTGTGTTTGTGAAAATTCCTGAAAGATCTCTTTTTCTGCTACGGATGTTGACGTGACGGAATGGAAAGGAGACATATTGGCAGTGGGTGTTACAGAGAAAGACCTGACAAGAGATGCAAAATCGAGATTTGAGAATCTGATTTTGAACAAGATTGACTCAAAGTTGGGTGGTTTGTTAGCTGAAGCTTCTTCTGAAGAGGATTTCTCTGGTAAAGTTGGTCAATCGACTATTCTTAGAATTGCAGGACTTGGATCAAAGAGGGTTGGTTTGATTGGTCTTGGACAGTCACCTTCCACTACTGCACTTTTCAAAGGTCTTGGTGAGGCTGTTGTGGCGGCTGCTAAGTCTGCTCAGGCAAGCAATGTTGCCATTGTTCTTGCCTCTTCGGAAGGACTTTCTTCACAATCAAAGCTTAGCACTGCTTATGCAATTGCGTCTGGTATTGATTTATAATTGTTTGGTGTTGTGTTTGTTTGAATGTAAGCTTGTGATTTCTATATTTACAATTGATGTGTGGGTTTGAATTGTACTAGGAGCTGTGCTAGGATTATTTGAAGATCAAAGATTCAAGTCGGAATCAAAGAAACCAGCACTTAGATCCATTGACATTATTGGTCTTGGAACGGGACCTGAATTGGAGAAAAAGCTCAAGTATGCTGGAGATGTTTCTTCTGGAATAATTTTTGGAAGGGAGCTTGTAAACTCTCCTGCTAATGTTCTCACACCAGGTTCATATGACACTTCAAATTGTATTATATATGTATTTGTATCTATGTATGTTTGTGTGCTTCTCTAATATTTAATCTGTACTTGGCTATGTTTTTATCCCAGGGGTGTTGGCAGAGGAGGCATCTAAGGTTGCTTCCACCTACAGTGATGTTTTCACTGCTAAAATACTAGACGCTGAACAATGTAAAGAATTGAAAATGGGGTCCTATCTGGGTGTTGCCGCAGCCTCGGCAAATCCTCCTCATTTTATCCATCTTTGTTACAAACCTCCGAGTGGACCTGTCAATGTCAAACTGGCTTTGGTCGGAAAGGGTTTGACTTTTGATAGGTAATTGATTAATCCATTATTTTTTTTATCTACAACTCAATAAGAGAGTGATCAATCTGAAATGGGATTTTCCCCTTTCTATTTCCCACTGTTTTGATTCTGGGTTTGATGTTTTTGCTGGTTGATAAATCTTTGATATGAGATCCTAAGTAGATGCTTCAATGTATTCTTTCTACATGCATTGCCAATTTGCCACAGTGACATACTAATTATATGGGTAAAGTTATATGTTGTTTTAACTCTTTTGAAAATTAAGGAGTGCAGGAATTTTATTCCTTTTCACTTTTCTTTTATTGTTTGATGTAAGAAGTAGTAGTTTTTTTTTTTCTTAATGCTTTTTATCATGTTATTTGCATATTATTAGTGGTGGCTACAACATCAAGACTGGACCTGGATGTTCAATTGAACTCATGAAATTTGATATGGGTGGTTCAGCTGCAGTTTTAGGCGCAGCAAAAGCACTTGGTCAAATCAAACCTCTTGGGGTGGAGGTTAGTCACTTATGTCATTGGCCATACTTCCCCCTTTTCCTTTACTTTAATATCTTTGGTCCTTCAATTTTATGTCAAGACTTTGCTTAAGGATTATTAGGTCATGTAGTATGCAATCTCCTAAATCATGTGTTTGTTTTAAATAAAAACGAGTGAAATTTCCTGTCACATTCGTTCTTTTTTATAATAGAGCTGTCGAGTATATATATGATGTGTATATTGTGTCGAGTGAAAACCCTTAGTGGATATTGTGTTTTGTGGTGTGATAAAAGTCTTGCATATGCAGGTTCATTTTATAGTTGCAGCTTGTGAGAATATGATCAGTGGAACAGGTATGAGGCCCGGAGACGTTGTCACAGCTTCAAATGGAAAGACTATAGAGGTGAGGGTTTACTAGGTATTTGTTTTTTAATTTTACAATAAACTCAACTTAATGTATGTAGTAGTGATGCATATATGATTATCTGTCCCACTGAATGAAAATGAAATGCATCAGTTATTTCCATTTGAAGAAAGTTTCCCTATAATCATTTATGATGTTTTGGGATGTTACTCTTGATTATCGTTGTCTGTATCAGTACTGAAATTGCAATTCATTGTAGTAAAAATATATACATACAATGACCTCACAATTGAAGATCCGTGAATTGAAGTTTTGGTCTCTATAAACTGTGCAATAGAACTTGTGTAGCATTTGACCTTGATTTTTTTTATATATGATGTACTTGGAATTTGACACTGGTTTAACTTTTTGGGTAGGTTAACAACACTGATGCTGAGGGAAGACTTACCCTGGCAGATGCGCTGGTATATGCTTGTAACCAAGGTGTTGAAAAGGTATACAGCAAGGCATTTGCATCTTTATATCTATGTA
This sequence comes from Cicer arietinum, assembly GCF_000331145.2. Classification (NCBI taxonomy): domain Eukaryota; kingdom Viridiplantae; phylum Streptophyta; class Magnoliopsida; order Fabales; family Fabaceae; genus Cicer; species Cicer arietinum. The sequence goes on from NC_021166.2 coordinate 1,497,733, forward strand.
GTATCCCTATAAATCATAACTGATTTTGGTTGCCTTCCCAGAACATTTGATTTGATGTTTCGTTGTATAGATTTGGTGAAATTTTCAATAATGTGATGAAAGTAATCAATTTACAAAGCAACTAAATTAAATTAGGATTGAATTTATATAGACTGTCTGTGTAAAACAGTGTAAACCATTAGAAATGTCTGACTTTTACTATAACTACTTCTAAAGCCACATAAATAATTGATTGTGATGGGCTGACAATATAAAACTTTTTACTATGACAGTGCATGAAAATTAAACTCACTAAGTTAACTTTTCAAAAAATGAATCAATCATAAAGATGGTTTTGCTAGCATTTCTTCGAAATATTGACCATTCTCATTCTTTTAAAATATCTGTGGACAAGTTAAATTCTGTTTATGTATACCAAGATTTGCAGAACAAGTGCTGACTTTAGCCTTTTCTGTAATTTGAAACTTCTCATCAGTTGTCTGTTCTCTAGCATCAATTTAGACAAGCTCAAAACTTTCTTTAGGTGTATGGTTTTGGTTTGGTTTTAGAATAATGCTAACTGGGAAATCAACTCTTCTTCAGATTGTTGACTTGGCAACCCTAACAGGGGCTTGCGTAGTTGCTCTTGGGCCATCAATCGCAGGTAAAGATTAAGTAAAAGCTATCATTTGTGTATGGATTTGACGGTTTTTATTATCATATACAGAGACACCAATATTTGCTTGTAAGAATCAGACAAAAGCCTTAATATGTTGGTTGGCCCTTTAACTCCTTAATTATATCATTTTGGGGAAGTAAACTTGGGATAGGCTGGACCTGAAAGATAAAACTGTCAAATATCATCTGATTATTACTGCAACCTATTATTTTGAAGGTGTGTTTTCACCCAATGATGAGCTGGTAAAAGAAGTTTTGGAAGCTTCTGAAGTGAGTGGGGAGAAATTATGGAGGCTGCCATTAGAGGAAAGCTACTGGGAATCAATGAAATCAGGAGTGGCTGATATGGTGAACACTGGTGGTAGACAAGGTGGTTCTATCACTGCTGCCCTTTTCCTGAAACAGGTACGTGCTTAATAATGATATCAATCATGTCATTGTTTGAATTTTTCTTCTCAAAAACTATTGGACAGTTGTGTACCATGGAGCGGAGTGGTAATAACATCTAAATGATATTCTGCCATTTCTTCGCTCCATATTTTGGTTGGTGGTTTCTGAATCAATTTTGCTGTTGCAGTTTGTTGATGAAAAGGTTCAATGGATGCATATTGACATGGCTGGTCCTGTGTGGAACGATAAGAAGCGCTCAGCGACAGGATTTGGCATTGCTACTCTAGTAGAATGGGTTTTGAAAAATGCTTCTTAATTAAGAAAAGATAAAAATCATGCTGTGGTTTTTATGGTTCCTTAGGGTTGCTTTACTTATATGAATAAATTATTTGATGGTGGATGTAAAAGGTGGTAAGCTGAGGTATATTCCAGTGTATTCAAACTTTTAGTTTTTCCAATGCAAAAAAAAAAAAAAAAACTTTGTATTTTCATGTTTTGCCAATAAGAAAGCTGAGGTATATTCCAGTGTTTTCAACCTTTTAGTTTTTCCAATGCAAAAAAAAAAAAAAAAAATTTGTGTTTTCATGTTTTGCCAATAATTCAGTTAAGCATCTCGTTGTTTTGTCATGTGTATTTTTTTGTTGTGTTATGTGTGTATTTAGAAGCATAGTTTCTTTTGAAAAAAACAACAACAAAGAAACATATCTTCTTTTTATTTTGCTTTAAGCCATCCAAGTGAAAGCAAAAGGGATCAAAAGTTGTAGTTCTTCGTCTTCCTATGTGAAAAAGGGATTGAATTCGAAAGAGGAGCCTAGTTTGATTGAGTAGCCCCCCCCCCCCCCACACCCCTTTT
>NC_021166.2:1499666-1522244 GCF_000331145.2 Cicer arietinum
CCCAATATCTTGTATTATTTTAACAATTTTATTATTTTGCAAATAAATTAGTAATTTAGTTAATGAATATATAATAAATATATAAAATAATAATAATAATAAATTTTTTAAATTTATTTATTAAATTAACAATTATTACTTTGTTAAAATAAAATGTATTTTGTTTGATTTTATTAATATAATTTTATTTTTTTAAATATTATTATTATTTTTATTCAATTAAAAATTATTTCATTATTAAAATAAAAAAAGTTAAAAGGTTAAAAATAGTTATATTTTCAGGATGCAAATGTAGACTATAATGGATAATTTTTTATTTAAAAAAAATATACACATACAAAGAAAAATATATTTATTTTGACATCATTTAATGTTCACAATGCATGAGAGTGAGATGATGAGATTTATTGATCTAATAGGAATAAATAAATTTGTGCATGAGATAAAAGTATCTTATTTGTGTACACTAGATAAAATCATCTTTCAATTTTTGTAACTTAATCTTAAAACTAGAGTAGGATTATGTGTTGCGTGAGCTAGTTTAAAAAAAAAATTGTACTTCTTTAGAAAGAGTTTTGTATTTTATTACTTAAATTTTGTATATTATATGTATCTAATTTATAATTCTTAACTATAATCTATAAAAATACAATATTTGATATGGTAAACTGTACTTGGGCTGAGTTCAACCACCTTCATTTTTGTTGCACTGAACAACCAAACGAAGCATATATATATATATATATATATATATATATAAATTTCATAATTTTTTTTAAAATAATATTAATACATGTTCTTATTAGTTGAGATAAAATTCTACTCTTTGTTTTTTGTACTGTCTTGAGACTTAATTGAAAATGTGATGGAGCAAAATAGAGGTAAACGCACATATATGGAGATCAAATAGGATACGTATAGTAATGAAAATGGCATCAACTAATTTTTAATTAATTCCATTTTAGTGTATTTTATGTGATTTTTTTAAAATTTATTTCATTTCTTTCTATCATGAAAAATTCCAAAATTTACATGAGAACTATAAATAAACCTAATGTCCGACTTTAAGATAATAGAAAACATGTAAATATACATGTTTTTGAATATATATATCGTAAATTTTCTCGCAAAAATAATAAATAGGGAACCTATAGAAAAAGAAAAATAAATGGAATTAATTTTGACAAGGATTTTGTAATTTTTCATTATCACAAGTTTCAACTCAAGGGAGTGTAGTCCGTAGATTCAAACCGTGATTGTCACTTTGTGAATAGTATCAGTTCCTTTCATCAGATATAATCAGTGTTGCTACATGCTACCTATATATACTCACTAGGTTCTTTAAAAAACATCTTATCACACTTGTCTATGATTTATGATTGTATTTTGACTTGATTTTCTTGACAGAAGACATTTTAACTTCTTTTTTATTTTTTATTTATATATAAAAATTAAAAACACCTTAAAGACAAGCTTGTGTTTGATTAACCCGAAATCCGGTCCTAGTAAAGGATGGTTTGATTTTGAATAATCCAATGGTTGGCACCCTCCAAAAAGTGTAAAGAAAATAAAGCATACCAAGAAAAGGGGCATCAATCACCCTTCTACCTATGACTTCGCTAAAACTTCACTGTCTCGATTTTATAAATAATAAATTACAAACAACCCTTTTATTTCAAAAATTATTTCAATCAAAATTCAAAATTAAATTCTCTTAAATGAATTGTATAAAATGAGTTTAACAATAAATTCTAATATAAAATAATTACATTTAAATTTAAAAGTTAAAAAAATAAATTTAAACAATAAAAGTTACAAATTTGAAACAAAACTAACTGGGTTAGATAACACAAATTGATTTTATTTTATGATAATTAAAAAAGTATCCTGAAAATGCAATTGAGAGAGTTAATAACTCAATTGAGAGTGAGGGAGTCACACTCACACCACACCACCAACCAAGAGAATATAAATAAAAGAAAAGAAAAGAAAATAAAACCTCCTTTATTTTTTCTTGCTGTCAGACATTTTGATTCATGAATGAGAAACACAAAAACAATAGAACTAAAATATCATCACATCACAACCTCTTCCATTTTTGATTTTATTGAATCATTCATTTCATTGCTATGAATTTGTAAAGAGAATTTTGGAAAAATAAAATGAGTGTATCTTTGACTGTGATGACCTTGAATCTCCATGATGATGAAGCAGAAGACAGTCCTAATTCATGGGAAAAGAGAAGAGACATATGCATAAGTGTTATTACCAGTTACTCCCCCATCATCCTCTGTACCCAACAAGGTAAGGTTCCTTCATCTCTCTTTCCTTTTTTTTTTTTGTGATTTCCTTTTCAAAATATTCTTCTTCATTAATATTTCAATATTCAATTCATTGCTCACTTCCAAATATGTTCATTTAGGCGATTTTAGGGGGATTTTTTTATTTTATTTTTAATATTTTTGCTTACTATTTCTGTTCTTGATTTGATCTGGATGCCTTTTTTTTCTTCTTTGAAAATATATATGACTTGTGAGAAGTTTCTTCCTTTCATTATTCTGATTTAGTTTTATTTATCCCCTTCTCTGTCTTGATTCAGGAGTCAAAACACAATTGGATTTTCTCCAGCAAGGTTTGCCAGGTGACAACTTTTTCTAAATATGTTGTTTTTCAGCTTCTAAAAGGATTGATTTTTAGTTTTTAAATTTGTTGCTTGCATTGTTTGGTTACATTACCAGCATATTTTGCATCTCTTTTGTCATAATGTATGTGCCATAGATCATAGTCATGTCCTTGTTCAATGATTATTTATTACACCGAATGGTACTGGTTAAGAGAAATGTACATGTCTGTAAAGTGCTTTTATCTAATGTGTTACTATCCCAAGTTTTAAATGAATTAATGCTGATGTTCTCATCTCATGGGATGCCTATACATGGAAGATGGTTTGGTTATGTTAAAATAGGCGTGCAGTTCATTCAAAAATGTTAGAAAGGTTAGAATTTAGATAAACTCTAGGATTCAAAGTGAGAAACTAATGCATAAGTATGAAGTTGGAAGATACTCTCAGGTGTCAAATTTATGTACCACAAGGAACTAGGAGTGTTTTTTTATTTGCAGACTATCAGTGGTTAATTTGTTAAGGGGAGGGGAATTTGTTAGTAGCAGAAATCGAACTCTGACCTTCTACAAATAGTTCTTTGGTGTCCCAATTCTTACCACTAGGCCACTCTTTCGGGAACAAAATGGGAGTGTTGCACGTCTTTTGATCCTCCTATACTCTTGTGGAGTGATATGAATAAGCATAGCTATTTACTAGTTGTTTTAGGAAATAATTTCATCCGTGGCCGGCAACATTTTTTCCTTCTCCTTTTTATTTAGTCACTTAAATTTGTCTTGCTTTATGCTTGTAGTTGAATTTTTTAGCTCAAATCGACTCACTCCATTTGCTAATTTTCTTGAATTAATAATGTTCAAGGATGGCTTCCAAACTACTTATGTACAATTATTCTGCAAGAAAATCAAATATGCTCAGAGTTCAATACCATTGCCATGAATTTGTTTTCAAACATCAATTGTCCTTATCAACTCTCAGTAAAATTTGATGACAACTAGAAACTAGCTTTAATAAGATATTCTACTAGGAAGGGTACTATTTTCATTTATTCAGATTCCTTTAAGTTGATAAAAATAATTACTCAGGTTATGATCAGTTTGGCGTATCACGAAAAGGGCCACAAGATACCACTGATGAGCATTGCACTATCTTCTATGATAAGGAAAAGGTATATATGGAATTATTTTTGGTATTATCTCGTAGATTTTCTTATACAACAGAACAGATTGGTTCACAGTTTTTTTATAAAAATGAAGGTAGAGCTTCTAGAAGGTGGAACTTTTTGGTTGTCTGAGTCTCCCTCTGTACCTGGAAGCTTCTCATGGGGTTCCGAAGTTCCTTGCATTGCAACATGGGCTATATCCTTATGATTTAGAAAAGAAATTATAACTTCAATTGTTTATGAACTGTGTTGTACTTTTGTAACACAATCTTTAAAATCTTTTGGTTCTTTGACATGATGTATTGTCCACACATTTCAACTAAAAGGAGTTGAGCCACCAGGATTCTCATTTCAGATAGTAAATACAAACATGGACCAGTTCAGTCCTCGTGCCCGTAGACGAAGTGCTTTACTCACATGGCAGCATATTGCATCCTTACCCCCTAGCCTTCCAGTTGTGTACTGTGGAGGATTCAATACACAAAAGGAATCAACTACCGGACGTTTTCTTCTTGGAAGATCAAGGTAGTTTTTCCAAATACTAGTTGTTATCAATGATCATACTACAAAAGAGTGGTTTTGTAACTTGTATGTTTATTCTGGTTGAATGCAGAGAGCATGGTGTAGTTGGGGATATGAGGGATGCATGGCCTAGTGCGCGTGTGAGGAAAAACGTTTCCTTAATCCGAACTTATCATGGATTCAAGGGTACTGTTTGCTTCTTCGATGATTTTACGCCTTTATTTCTGTTTCATCAAATGAGCATAACATGACTGTGCTATTATTATCTGGTGTTGTCAGGTGATAAACAAGGAACCCTTGAATTTCTCAAGTTAATTTTTAGAGCCCTCTGCCTCTGTTGGGATCGCCAAACACAGGATCTTCACGTTGATTGGATCCTTTTCAGAGGTAGATCTTTGATTCCTGTTTCATGTGAAGTTGTGAATGATAATATTGATGGATGTTATCCATCATCTCATTTTCCTATATTTGCCGAGTTTATGCTCCCTCGCACGGTAAGAATGTTAGAATCACCTGTACAAGAGGATAACTAAATTTCTATGTCTTGCTATATCTGAGTTCTATTGTGCTTATTTTTTTCCCTACCCTTTTGTTGTATCAATAATTCCTTCTCTAGTTATAAATGGATTTGCAGAAGTATGGAAGTATACTTCTGATAAATGTAGAGACACATTATTAATATGAACAATATTTGTAATGCATTTCTAAATTTTGATTTGAGAATGTTTCTTTAGTTAATTTTATGGTTTACAAGAGATACTCTTATGTAAATAGTGTATTATAGTGTTATATTCTTTCCATGTCACAAGCTTGTCATCAAGGACCTAAAGAAATTGTGGGATTTTAGATAAAAAGAGAAGATAAAGTAATAAGAGGTGCTTCTTCCCAACAAAAAAGAAACTAAAACTTCTAGAAAAACTACTACATCAAAGAAAATTAATACAAACAACGTCTTCATCAAAATAATAGAAATAGAACAAGGTCAATCTAGCCATACATTATACTCAATCCAAGATAAGAAAAATACATTACAAGAATATATTTAGTATGTTGTCAAGCCACCCATCATTATTTATGAAAGATGATAAAGAATATTGATTTAAATTTAAGTAACTCAGGTTATTTTTTATCCAAGTAACATGTGTCTTATTATTGGCCCTGGATCCTATACAATTGACTCTGCATAGGTGAGCTGATATATGCAAAAAATATTACCAATTAAAAAAAAGTTAAATAATAATAATAATAATAATAATAATAATATTTATATATAAAAGTTAATATTTTCTTCGTAAGTTAATATTGAAAAAAATATTAATAATTGATAAATTTTATTTTATTATTAATTTTTAATTCTGTTAATTTATTAAATAAAATCTTATGTTTAAAAACAAATCTATAATATAATTTAGTATGTTTATAGTTTTATGTATCCACTTTTTTTCTCTCTTTCTTCTTTAGTCAACTTAGATACGGCTTATTTTCGTTTTTCAAAAGCGAAAAGAATTTTGATTTTGTACAAATGTGTACTTTACATTTACTAACAAAAGATGGAGAAATAATGTAAGAGTAATATAACAAAACAAATGAGTATTCATTATTAAAATTTTATTGAAACATTGTTAAAGTAGGCGACTATTACATCTAACAAAACTAGTACAAACAACATCTTCTATCAAAAACAATAGAAATAGAATAGGGTCAATCTTCAGGAGATATGATAGATGAAAAATATGTTCCCCAAAAATATGACTCTGGAAAATAGGCCCCAAGCTCTTCCTAGACTTATTTGACCATTCCCAACGATGGACCCTACGTTGGGCAGTCACAAAACCCGAAGGTTTATTTTGCTTCAGTGTGGCATTTATCATACAATTCTACAACAAGTCAAACCCAACGTTAATAATATGGTTCAAATATAATTGTCCTCTCTATAAAACTACAAATATTTTAAGTTTAGCCTCTATAAAATTTTATCTATTTTTAGTCTCAACTTTGGTTAAAAATAGAATGTTAAGTCCCTTTTAGTACTAAAAACACCATATACCTTTTTTTTTTTATAAAAACTGTATTGACTAAAAATGAATAAAAAAATTATAGTGACTAAACTTAAAAAATATTTTATAGGAATTAAAGATTTACTAAACCTAAAAAGTATTTAAAAAAAATGTATATATATTTTACCTCAAAATAAGATTGGCAGGCTCCAAAAATAAAGTTCACTTCACATTGGAAATAATTTTTTTTTAAGTAATAGCGTCATGTTGCTGCAAACAAAGTGTCTTGATAACCTAAAAATCTACCGTTAAAGATAGCTGTTTTGTCTCCAAAAAAAGCAGCTGCCAATGCTTGTTTAATAGTATTTGATCCTCTCGCCAAATTATATGAGTTCTATAATTATATAACAATTCATTAAAAACAATTAGAGAATTGTATCAATTTATGTGTTGTATGTTGGTTTCCTTATTTTTACCTCGAATGTTGGGTTTCATCTTCCAATTTTTTCATAATAACCCCAAGTAATAATAGTATTGTCGCTACCAAATCCTTCTACGAGGAATGCGAACTTTTTCCCTATAAAATATCAATGTGTGAAAACATAGCAATAAGTTTTAATATTTTATGTAAACATGTGACAACATTTAAACTTACTCGTAGATGCCAGCAATTTATATGAATCTTAAACCATACAGCATTAAAAGCATCTTGAATCTTTGTGAAATTTCCTTTTCCTTGTTGGTCAACAATAACGGTATTTTGAACTTTATTCCCACCACATGATTAAAGCCAAACAAATTGGTGAAGTAATCAACCCCATGATAGTTGATCTTAAGTGAATAATTGTAATACAAACTTCTTATGCTTTCATTTATAAATACACTTGAAAAGTTATATACGAGTACGTATCTTATCACCTCTCTTTTTTAAGGAAAATTGTATTAAAAGGAAGCACACTAGTATATAATATCTGAGAGAATCACAAAACCCCATCACTAATTTACAATGAGAGTTACATTATTATTTGTCAAATATAAAACATTTTAAATTGTTGTGCATATGTATACTAATTTTTCTAATTATGCATTGTTCCAAATAAAGATAGTTAGTCTATTAAGCATGTTATATTTGTAACCCAAAGAAAATCCTATGGTTTATTAACATTGGAAGAGGTATTACTGAAAATGTTTTTCCCCTTTAATGCTTTGTAATGAAAGTTAACATAATATATATATATATATATATATATATATATATTTTAATTTAAACTTCATATGTTCAATGACATTTTATATTTTTCTTAAAACCTTGATTTGATGTGAATTACGCAATCACTAAAATTGGTAATATCATTTTGTTGGTTGGAATGCTAAAATAAAGAATCAAACACAAAAATAGTGAATATGTTTTTAGGTTTCTGTGAATTTCACCTAGTGAAAAAGAAACTAGTGCTTCGGTTTTTCAATTTCAAAATATTAATAAATAAAAAACTTGTATTTTTTCATGTAATACTTTTTCAAAATATTAAATAATTAAATTAAATTAAATGAAACAACCTTTTAAATAAAAAATAAAAAAGTTGTGAGAAATCTGTTTCCACGGTACTGATTTCCCCCTTTATATTAAAAAAAAAATAAATGAAAAATAAAAAATCGGTTTATCTGATAAATGTTGAATTTACCGAAAAGAGTTAATTTTCCACAAGTTGGGACGTGGCGAAGTATAGTTTAAATAATTTCTCATGAGAAATCTGTCCACCTTTTAGTATTTAAGAGTGCCTCGTACAATTATCTTTGGTGAAGGGAATACGTGGAAAACTAAAATTTAAATAAAAAAATGGAAGATCGCCGATAGTCCATATATACGTACAATTTCAAAAATATAAATTGGTACCAATTTCAGTGCTGTAGTGAATAAAGACGACCTTTGGTGGTTGCTTTTTTTATGAGTTTTTGTTCAGATTATCTAATATATATTTTCCATGTTTCCATATTTTTCCATCTTAGTATTCTTCTTCACGTTTCCTCGTATTGTTCTGTATGACATAGACATCCATGAGGAACTATTGAGCAATTTATCTGGCCCTATTGCCTATCTTGTGAAATCATGCATGTATATGTAAACCTTGGTCTAGATCCTCTAAGAAAATTGTTTCATATATTACTATATCTATGTGAAGAAAGTAAAAGGTATTTTATTATTACATCACTAACTTGTTTATATAGAAAAAAAATTATAATAGTAATAATAACAAAATTATAAAATAAAAATAAATAGAATAATATAAAATAAAAAATAATTAAATCTTTTCTTTTTTATTCTTCTACAGTCCCTTCAAGTTGGTGTATAGATATATGGCATATCCAACTTGGATATAAGTTGCTCAAAATTGAGTCTTGTCAAATTTTTTTGTCAAGATATCAACAGTTTGTTAATTAGAAGTCACAAATGGTAGAAATATAACTCCAACATCAATTTTTTCTTTTATGAAACAGCGGTCAATCTCAATGTGTTTGGTTTTATCATGTTGGACAACATTGTGAGCGAGCAACTTCCATACCAAGAAAATATTTTAGCGCACCTAAATCTTTGATTTCAAATACTTTTGTCAAATTTTTCTTCAACTTTTCCATCTCAACAATGTCATCTCCTGTGAGAATAATATCATCTACATATACAATTTAAATTGCAATTTTACCAACATTTGAGAACTTCATGAACAAAGTATGGTCTAATTATCCCTACATATATCCTTGCCTTTTAACCGATCGAGTGAATTTTTCAAATCAAGCCCTTGGGGATTGAACCAAACTTATCGTCAAAGCCAAGTGGGTTATCCATGTATACTTCCTCCCCCGAATCACCATTCATAAAAACATTTTTACATCAAATTGATTAAGGGACCAATCTAAATTCACCGTCAAGGACAAGAGAACTCTACTAGTGTTTAATTTGGCAACATGGTCAAAAGTATTTAAGTAATCAATGTCATATGTCTAAGTAAACCCTTTAGCAACCAAGTGTGTCTTGTATCTTTTAATTGTGTTATCGGAATTATATTTCATAGTAAATACTCATTTACAGCCAACGATATTCCTTCCTGTAGGGAACGTCATGACTCTCCAAGTTTGATTCTTCTCAAGAGCTCTCATCTTGTCAAGAACAACTTCCTTCCACTTTGGAATTTTTAGAGCCTCATGTACATATTTTGGAATTTCTATAATAGACAACTTAGAGATAATGCAGCAAATAAAGAAGACAATTTTGAGTATGACACATAATTAGACAAAGATGTTTAGTGCTTCATCTAATAGGTTTCCTAATTGCAATAACAAGATCTATATCAGGATACTCAACTCTTAAGAACAAAAGAAGACTTACATGTATCAGGCTGATGTGTTGGATTATCTATTGGTTCACAATCTTAGAAGAGTCGAAGAATGGATCATTCGTTCCTCTGTGTATTGTTTCTTCTTTAAAAGATATTTCTCTTTCAAGTAGGGTCAATGGTAGTTAACATATTTTGTGTCTCTTTATCTGAGTCATAATGTTGTGGCATTTCAGGTAGTCCTTCATTATTATCGAGATTAAGAATTTGTTTATTGTGATTTTGATTTGAAATTGTCACCTCCAAATCTGTCGAAACCTCATTCATAAGTGGATTGAGTTCCAATATGAATTATTGGGCATTTTCTTTTGGTGCATCAATACAAGTCTCATAATTTTGTGACAACACTATATCACCTAAAGTACTGGTGTTTTTAAAAGCAAAAGATGAATCTTAAAATTTCCCCCCTAAAGATGAAGGTAAATAAAAAAGGGTTGATTTTCAACAAAAGTAACATCCATTGTTACAAAAATTCTTTTGGATTTTGGTTGAAAACACCTATACCCCTTCTGAGTTGGAGAGTAACCGGTAAAAACACATTTTATTGTTCGTGGCTCGAGTTTGCCAAGTTGTTTATGTTCATGAACAAAAGCAGTGCACCCAAAAACTTTTAGTGACAAATCAGCAGAGACACTAGTCAAAGGAAAACAATTTTGAAAAACATCAAGAGGGGTATAAAAATCTAAAACTTTAGATGACATACGATTAGTTAAATATGATGCAGTTAAAATAGTTTCACCCCACAAATATTTTAGAACCTTATTTGCAAATAGCAAAGCTCTAGCAGCCTCAAGATGCATATTTTTTCTCTCTCCAATTTCATTTTGTTTGGGTGTATTAACATAAGAACTTTGATGAACAACCTCATTTGCAAAAAAAAAAAAATCGAACAGAAATATAATCTTTTTTTACCATTGTCACTTATGAAGACTTAAATATTTGTTAGGTATTGAGTTTGCACCATTTTAAAGAAATTTTTGACAACCTGTTCAATTTCCGATTTTTCTTTCAATAAATAAACCCAACAAATTCTAGTATGATCATCAATAAAAGTTATAAACTATTTTTTTATTAAAAAATGTGTTTTTTTTTCTATTAGGACCTCAAACATCACTATGAATAACTGCAAATGATTTTGATTGTTTATATGGTTGTGTAGAAAAAGAAGATTGGTCATGTTTAGCAAATTCGCAAGTTTCAAAATGAAATAAAGATGGGTTCTTCTTAGAAAATAATTTAGGAAATAAATGTTTCAAATACGGAAAACTAGGATATCCTAATCGTAAATGTCATAACATAATATCATCATTATTAGAAGAAACAAAAATATATTCAAAGCAGATACTCATTTGAAGTTGGTCTTTGAAGTCGAGTCCATTGTCAAGATAATAGAGTCATCCAATCTCCTTAGCATTTCAAATCATCTTCCGCGTAATCAAATCCTTAAAAGGGCAATGAGAATGAAAGAAGTTTGCTTGATAATTTATATCATTTGTTAATTTAGTAATTGATAACATATTACATGATAAATTAGGAACATGTAAGACATCTTTTAAAGTTAACAAATGAGACATAATAATGGAACCTTTCGCTGCAATGGATGAAAGAGAGCCATCTGCAATTTTAATTTTGTGATTACCTACACAAAGACTATAAAAAGAAAATAGACTTGACTCACCAGTCATGTGACCAATAGCACCAAAATCAATAATCCAAGTATGATTGAGAGTGACACTAAGTAGAGCAGTATTTGGAAAATTACCTCTCAGAGCTATAGAGCAATAAGGAGTTTGAGACTCAACGAGTTTGTACAATTGGTCTAATTGTTCCTTGGTTAAGGAGATAGGCTTGCAAGAGACTGCCTCTCTTTATCAGAGGTACTAGACGTGTGTGCCATGAACGTTTGCAATGTTTGCACCATGGTTTCTTGTCATATCTCTTCTCGTTTCCATTCTTAGTGACCATGACATAGCTTTCAACCTCAACAACATAAGGTGATTTACCCATCATAACACCTTGTCTCGCCTCTTCTCTTCTAACTTTTGAGAATGTTTCCCAAAGTGATGACAATGGAATCTTTTCCAATATTTTGCTTCGGACTTCATCAAGTCGCTTAATAAGCCCAACCAAGAACATGAATACTCGGTCATTCTCTTGTCTCTTAAGAAACAAAACATTGTCCTCACAACACTTCCAATGATCATAAAAGCAGAGATCCAATTCTTGTCATGGTGTCATCAATTCATTATAATATGTAGTGACATCTCTGTCTCTTTGTTTGGCATGCCACAATCTTGATTTGAGATCGAAAATTTGAGAAGAATTCTGAATATCATAATATGTTTCTTTCACAGCCCCCCAAACTTCATTCGTAGTAGGCAAGAACATAAAAGGTTTTTCAATCGTTGATTCTATATTACTAACCAACCAAGCAATAATAACAAAATTCTCAGATTTTCAAAACATGTAATTCGAATATCTTGTGGCAGACATTTACACCTCTCCTGTGAGAAAACCCTATTTTCCCTTACCGTATAGTATCAATCTTGCGATTTGGAATCATTCGACATAATTTTTTCTATTGTTATATAAACCATTTCAGTCACCGCTATCTAAACCAACATTGTCAGCCGATGACTACTTTTGATTTTTCACCCAAACCATTGTCGTTGTTGTCGCCGCCGCTACCCATAAGGGCTGCCTTCCATGGGGTATTGTGTGCCATTAGGTAAACAAAAAACCAGGTTAGGTCACAAACCAGGTCGTTCAAAAATTAAAAACAAAATATTGGTGTCCTCGGAGGCCCAAACCCCACTAGGTTGTGGAAGTTTTACAAAACCCTAACCAAAAGTTCTAGATACCATGAAGAAAGTAAAAGACAAAATACTTTCATATTTTATTACTAAAACTCTAAGCTGTTTATATAAGAAAAGATATTACGATAGTAATAATGAGTAATAATGACAAAATCATAAAATAAAAATAAACATAATAATATAAAATAAAAAAGAATCAAATTTAATTTTTCTTGATTCTTGAATAATATGTCAATATTTTTGCATGTATATTCAATGGATGTTAAAAAAGCACAGGTACATTACAAAGATAGAAACAAGACAAATAATGTAAATGCGAAGTACATGTGCTGCAAATAGAATAAACCAAAATACCCAGCAAAATACAAGGAATGTATGTCAGTCAATGTTTCTGGTTGAAAACTTGTCAGGTCATATTACAACATATATGAGCCAGTATCAAAATTGAATTTAGCTTATGATCTTATTCATCTGCTATGATATTGAAGTGTAAAACATGTTTGAAACTAGGTGGCATATCCCCTGATTGCCAAGTTATCACTATCCTGAACTATGCTAAAAATATTCCAGTAGAAAAACAAGCATTTTGTTATCAACTCTCATTAAATATTGACGACAAATAAAATCAACCTTAATTCTTCCGACCGATAATTTTCATAATAAAATTGACACAGGTAAAATCAGTTACATACTGGTGGCAAACCTAATATGACATCCAATTAGGCTTGATGTATATAATACAACAATTATTTACAAAGGAAACGGAGCCTCTAGAGATCCTTGCAACTACAACCTTAACAATTGTATGATACATTGCTTTTGACCTTTCTCCACAAGTTCAGTCATAATAGTAAAATGAAAACAAGACTTTCAAGAGCAGTTACACATGGAAAATTTAGTCAGCATCATCAGCTGTGAAGTCAGGCTCGGGGGGTTTCTGTAGTTTCACCAACTCCCTGGCAGTCTTGGCAATTCGATTGCGGTGTACACCACGAAGAGTGTGTGCGGCAAACTTTGAGGCTAATAAGGCGGCACCAAGGCTGGAGGAACTGCCGCCAGAATTTCCGTGACTTCCTTCTGCCTCATCTGCTTCTTCTTCCTTTTGACGAAGCTTCATAATTTTCTTTTTACAATATCTACGCCATGCTGCTTGAATAAAGCATGCAGCCCAAGTTCTCCATTGTTGAGAGTAAAAACGAAAAGTGTGTTGAACCTGTCTACTGTGAAGACGCCTAAACTGACTGGCAACAAATTTCAGCTCATCGGCAGTCAAGGCAAAAGTCTCAACCTCTGTTAACGCCTTAACCGTTCGAGTAGAAGTTGGAAGATTAGAACCAGATTTGGGGTCCAGGGCCCAGGTTAAAAGCTCCTCCCCACAAAAGTCAGCCTCTTTTAGAAAACTGCGGTTGAAAAATCCACTCCTCCCACCATCTGTGGTAACACTCTCAAGGCGTCCACGTATGATGAAAAGCATCTCATCAACTGGATCTCCTTCCCGAACAATAAAAGTATTCTCTGTAAATAAACAAGGTTTCAGTCTCTCACATATGGCATCAAGCAATCTCTCATCCATACTCTCAAATAGTGGAACCTACAAATCCATGAAAAGCAATTAATGAATTAACAAATTCAGATGCTCAACAGAAATTTGATTAAGTTAATCTGCAAGAGAATTCAAGTTCAAAAAATATATTATAAAAAATTTGAAAATCAATCTATATGAGATCAAGTCCAAAAATCCACATAGACATTGCATGTTTAAATATCTAAAAGAATGTGAAAGGCAAATATTAAGAGTCGGTGAAATAGTTAATGGACCAGATAGCTAGTCTAAGAGAGAGATCAAGTCCAACAAATCTCAAGCACTGTATATTTATATTTGTGCAGGACCAATTAATAACTTGATGCGGTATACAATAGACAAATATGGAACTGATTAACTACATTTTCTGATTTTCATCTAATTCTAATGCATAATATTTGGTTCTTTCTTTATCAGAGAAAAGTTGAGCTGTTTTTAGTCACACATTTGAGATAGAGTTCTTTGGTGTTTCACTAATTTTTAAGTGTTTGTGACAGCATACCCTCCTCACTAAAGCCAAACAGAGATGACGCTTAATATCTCTTCGAAGATCCTTTGGTAGACTCTGAACTAAATTATCTTCATCTACGCCACGTGTTGCCAACCACTTATACTGATCATACCGTCTCACGCGCTCTCTAAGCCCTTGTGGGAGCAAGCGATGATGCATCCACTGTTCAGAATCACGCCTTTTGACTCTCATTTCCTCAAGCCTAAGGGTAAGGGACTGAAGATATGTCTGCAATCATGGAAAATACAGAAACCTCAGTAACAATTATAATTTATAAACAATCTTCTATTTCATACTTTAGAGAGAAACTTAATAACATCAAGTGCTCAACCCTCAATATCTACATATTCATATGAATGTGTATTTGGTCCAACTTCTTAAGGCAGAACTGTATAGCTCTCAACTAAGAAGCACATAAATTAACCCTAACAGTCATAATACAAACACTTACATGAGTGTGAGAAGAGCTAATCTAGACCAGGCATGTGCAGCTATGGTCAAAATAAATGCTTTTCACACTCGCATTGGATATGCCCCCGTATATCATATACATATGCTTCAAATTTACAATTTCTCGAAATGTCATATGAGCCAACCAACATAAAATGAAAAAGTTGAGAGAAATAAAATTGGTATATGACAAAAGCAGCAAAGTAGTCCTGCCATGCTTCTTAAGACTTGAACATGAATACTGAAGTTCATTTTTTAAAAAGAGACTAAAAAAAATAGCTATAATAGCATTCGTTTTCAACAGCAAGTGTTTGGGCCCGATAAAAAAAAAGATAAATGGCAAGTCAATGCTTACTCTGTGCAACATACAACAGATCATATGCGACCTCTAGCTGGCCTTACAAATAGACGGTATCTAGATGAATACTGAGAGACTAGCCACTCTATAAACACGTTTAATATTGTCTAAACCCACTCACGTCCCATACCATACTTACAACTGCAATATTCAATTTCATTTATTGTTTATCGGCATGAAAATTATCATACGATAATTCAAGCATTAAGTATACAGCATATTTGGCACAGAACAAAACCAAGCCTACAGATAATCCAGCATACTGCTGACAGACTGAATAACAAGACTTCAAGCCTTCTTATGATATGTTATGCTCAATGATTCGAAGTATACCTGCATGTTGCCAATAAGAAGCGCGAAGAGGATGAGGCCTGATATGGCAAGTGCTATTGAAAAGATAACCTCCCCAGGATAGGTGCTAGTTTGAAGCCCCTGACCAAGGGTACTGCAGTGAAGTCAATGAAAAATGGTAGTGGCATAAAAATGATCTACAAAATTTGATCTTTAGAACAAAACATGTAACATGCCCAAAAATGAAGCCTTTAGAACTTATCACCTTTATAAGGAGTTCTGAGATAACCCTACCATTGATATAGTCTATAAAATATTAATGTAGTCTAACATCGAAATTATTGAGTTTTTAGACTCAAAAGAAGACCATTATTCTAGACATAGAAACTCCATAAAAAATCAATAGCATTACTCGTATTCAGTGATAAGATCAGTAACCTAATTTCAGAAATTGACCATTAGGGAGGTTCGTTTTGCAGAGCAAAGTAATGAGTGTGGTAACCGTGCTCCAAAAGAGCAGTCCAATATACTCTTATCTTGACAGAAGATAATTAAATTTTGAGAGATCATGGAACCCTAACATTGAATAAAATATATAATCTGTAATGTGATTGACAGTCACATTTATCCTGGACCAGAAAAGCTAACTTTATATGGGGTGTTTGATAACTAAACAAAGAGGATAAAGTTCTGTGATGTCAAATTTTTGCTAGTCACTAAAATATACAATTTGTTCAATGATTTAGACACACGCTCAATCTTTCATGCCACTAACCTTTTTAAAACCACTTGCAACATATATAAGAAAATTACAATGTTATAAGGCACCATGTTGACATAACATGCAATACCCAATAGGTGCGACCTCAATAAAAATGAAGCGACCAAGAACCCACTGCATCACTGATACATCTAGAACCAATCATGTTTCTATCTAACTGGTTTCAAACTTAATATATTTACCTTTTCAAACAGCTTAGAAATTATAGAATCAAACTAGAAATGTAAATACATTTCAGACTTCAAACAGAACATACTTGTTTTAGCTCTCAATCTTTCTAATTGCTGTTACTTAATGCACAACAAAATTGTCCAGATGAAACAATTACTTACCTTAAATTCTGGAGTCCCCACCATAAACAATAACAATATTTCGAGATGAACTTGTTAGATGAAATGATACCAGACGACAAGGCTTGTGTAAAAATTCCATAATTAAAAGGTGGAGGATCATCATCTACAGAGCACTTTGACTCAAGAATAGCTTTGCTTTTATTTTGCCAGACACTATAACCTTCCGTGTGCTGGTTCTCACAATACAGGTAGTTTTTGTTGCACCCATTGTCACTGCAAGCCTGCTGCCAGCATGAGTCATTGCGTTCAATAGCTAACAAGTACCAAAAAGCACCAACTATCTGCAATCATTGATGGAAAGAGACCCGAAATAAATTAGTGACAGAGTTGACACACCAAAGAGCTAGATAGCAAGGATAATAGCATAACTGGTGAAATTGTATATAACTCAACTAGACGAACAGAAAACAGAAGAAAATTCACACTTACATGACTAGCAAGCATGTATAACAGCAAATAATATGCAGCACCAGCCCATGCAGTTTCGGCAAAGACACCAGCTGTTCTCTTAAGTTCTGAAGTTAACGGTACCATTCGAAGAAATCTAGGAATATACTGAAGCAAGATAATGAACAGTAAGGCCCGCTTTGTTGCTAGTACATCTGAACTTTTTGATCTCTGAAGAAATCTCCAAACAACAATCTGAATACAAGAATGTAAAAAGAAAACAAAAGCCAGAGTTTAGTTTTCTTATACTCCTTAAAATTGCAGTAGCCAAGACATGCATCAGACTAATACAATATCTGTCATAATTTCATTGAGCAGTCAGAAAGTGAATGTCAACTAAATCCATATCACAAAAGAAGTTATAATCAAATCCCCAAGTTCAATAGTTTCAAACCAAAGAAAACAGGTATGCAGTGAGATTGGAGAGCTTTATTGCATTGATGACAGTGTTTGCCTATTTGTCTGTGGTGTTGCAAAACACGATATTTTATCCACTATTTTTATTGTACTCGTTATTTCTTCTCTCTAGTGAAATCTCTTACTATAACCCCCACCAAAAATAAATCATAATAAATATCTTCCAATGAGTACCAAATTTAATCCCCCAAATCAACCTTGATCCAAACACAAAAAGAAGCAAGAGAGGATTGCAGCGACAATATTATCCTATGAAAATCCAGAGTTAAAGACAACAGAGCTGTAGAGCTGTATACATTGTTGGTACATAAAGATCACAAAATCCAAAGAAAATAACCATACAGTGTTAACAAAAAGAGATTGATTCAAGATACAACAGTTTTATCAACCTGTGGTATCGGCAACACAGATACGAAATCAATGATGAAATATCGTCGCAAGTATCGCTTGGCTATCTTTGCCGGGTCTATCACAAGCTCACCCCGCCCAAAGACACGAGATGATGGAGCAATGTAAGCAGTACGAAATTGGAGAGCCATGTGTATAAGATAGAAAACATCAATCACTGTCCTCAAGGTGGTGACTATTGTCGCCAACTTTCGGTCTATACCTAGACAGTGTAATTGATCATTGATGACCGGAAGATAAAAAAACAGTGGATCCACAGACACAGCCAAAATGCATGAGATAACAAACAACTTATTCCATAAGAGTAAAAATTTGTCTTGGGGATCAAATATCTTCTTTTCGGACACTTTAAGATCTTCCTGAAACACCGCCTTAGATACCCCCAGTCCAAGTGATCGACCAATAGATTTCAGTCCTTCAGATCCCTTTCTCATTCCTTTTTTAAAAGACCTAGAGGTTGTGCCGCTTTCATGACTACCATGGCTTAATTTATCAATACCAAATCCAGATCTTGTAACTCTGACATCAGAAGATGAAGCCAGTCTAGAATCCAAGACATCCCACCTAGAAAAATGAACCAAACGCATAGAAAGATATCACTTTCCTCTCAAACAGTAACAAAGTAACTGCCGGTTCATAAACAGGAATATGAAGACCCATTCTAGATCAGAGAAAGGCACAGAGAAGATATCAATAACTAAGAAAATGTTTACCAAATATTGTGTGCACATATTAAAATTTAAGGTCAATCTGAGTTGAATAGTAAAAAAAATAAAATCAAATTAAGAAAAGCTACATCCACAAGATTTATGTAAAGCATCTTAAAATTATTGGCAGTACTCTCTTCTCCTTCATATCTCTACGATGCAGTGTTGTCAATGGCAGAAGGCCGGAAATCCGCCATATAAACATGTCATTGCGGCATATGGCACCACTATTGCAGACATTCATTCACAAATTGCCTGCGGCGGTTGTCCAAAAATCCGCCATGGCCGCCATTTAACAACACTACTACCATGACCTTGCAATGAAAATATATTGGATACCTAAAAGAACTTTCCCGCTGGCCACCCATGTACTGTGATTTGTAATCACTAGAGTCAAACATCTTTCAACAGTAGATCACATTTGGCATCTGATGCACAACCTACATACCAACAAAACAATATTCAAAACAATGACCAACAATATTTATAACATTGCTTCCTTTACGGTCAGATACCAAATGTTTACTAAAAGCCTCATGGTAAAGGCAAGCACAATTCCCAATTCAAATGAAGATAAAGTATAATTTCAAGAATGACATGGCCTAAATTTAGAAACTTATGCGGACATCTACTTTTTCCATGTGTTAAAACCCAAATGTAAATCTACTGTGTGTTGTGTATAGATTAAACCAGAAAAATAAATCTAATTTGCCGCTTTTACGTATATCATCTTCCTCCCAACACAGCATTAGTAAAAAATTACTCTTGTAGACCAAACTACTGTAACTAACACTTAGCTAAAGCCTTCTAATATAACAAATCAACACACAAAAAATGTCAAAAGCAAAATTATTTCGAAATTGGTAGGCTGTGTTTGGTAAATGTTAAAACTCAAGGGATTAATTGTCATACCTTGTGAGTGTAAAATATTTGATATTATCAATAAATCACAATCATTGGTATATATGACTAGTTATGCTTAAAGTCAAACTTTGTCAACGATCTGATGGTTGTGGTTGTGATTCACAGTGCGAAAAAATTCTACACCTAAATTAAATTAAATTAAATTGTTAATTAATCGAATAAAAAAATTACGAAAAAATGGATCTCTAGTATTTGTAGTTCAACAGATGCAGAGAAACCATATTTTTATCAAACACAAGAGTAAAGCGTAATATCAAAATCAGAGGAGAAGAAAGATCGACGGTAGACAGTGGCCGGCGACCGGAAACCACTCCGGCGGTGAAGAATTAAAAAGAGGGTTTGACTTAATAACGAAACTTAAAGTTGACGTTTGAATTAACTGTGGGTGAAGTTGAGGTTCATAAGTCTGTACCGACGAGAGTAACAAAATCGTAATTACAATTTCCGAAATTCCATTATAAAAATGAAAGCAATTAAATTGGAAAATGGAAAAATGGAAAAATATAAAAAGTAACGGACCTCATAGAGAAATAGTAGATGTGAAGTTCCGGTGAGTAAAAGAAGGAGAAGAAGAGAGAGAAGGCGCAGCAACACAAACTGTTAACAACTTGCAAAGCACCGAAAACCAACAATGAGGAAGCAAGAAGCAGCGCGGAAGGATCCTAATCAGAAATCACTACGAAATCAAATGTCAAAATATCTTTTCTTTTTATTCTATAAATTCAATTATCAAAATGTCTTTTAATTTTATTGAATAGGCAAACTTTCTTTTCTACTTAATCATATACGAATATACTTATAATTAAGAATAGGAATCATATTAAATTTTTTTGTTTATCTATAATTCAATTACTACCAGAGAAATAGTCGATTTTTAATTCTGTAGGATTAATTGAGGACATTTTTTTAAAAGAAAAACTAACCTATAATTTATTTTATAATTTCAAGATAATTTTTATTTACAAAAGAATTTTATGTACAAATATCAAATTAGTATAAAACAAATATATAATATATGTTTATATGTACTTTTTTTAATAAAATCAACAAAATGGATTAGGCTCTTTTAAAGAAAATAAATATCGATATTATTATATCAAGTAGTATGTATTATATTCAAATTTGAGATTTATATGAATTTTTTTATTATTTCATCTCCAGACAAAAAAATATTCTCCTTATAAGATAAAGTAAATAATATTAGTTATTGATTATCAAATCAATAATCTATATTATGTGAACTTATAATAAGTATTGGTTTATTTAATTTATCAACTTCTCATTTAGATTAGTCAAATTCAAATAAATTTATGGCAAGTGGCAAGGTCAGTATAAAATTAAAAAAAACTCAGAGAATAAAATGATTTATATTTGTTTTTTTTTCAATAGTATTATCAAATCGAAAAAAGAAATCATAAAAATACATTGATTTGATCTAATTATAACAAGACATGACTTAAATATCTAACTTGTAAATTTGAATATGCTAAAGTTGATTGATGCAATACAAATATAAATTCAATTTAAATACTAAAAAAAATAAAATAAAAAGAATACATGATTTATATTTTAAAAATATTTAAATTTAGACTTCATTTAAATTATTTCATTTATGAATTTATTTATTTGTATTTAATTAAATAGTTGAAATATTTGAAATATACTCTACCTATATAAAAGGATACGAGTTTTTGTATATATTTTCCTTCTAATTTGACCTCTTGTATAAATATTTTCTTTTATTATTTTATAATAATAAAATAAGTATTTCTTTGTATATAAACTTAGTTCAATTGCAGATATATTATTAGATATGTTTTGTTTTAGGTTTAAACTCTAAATTTTATAGTTGTTATAGATGTATGTGAGTTTATAATATCATAATTTTGAAGACAAAGGCTATTTTTTTTATAAAAGCAATATACATAATTATTTTGTTTTTATTTTAATAAAAAAGGGATAAAAATGGGTCATCTTAGTACAAGTAATTGGATTGCGTGCGAATTGTTAAGTTGCGGAGTTCCCATGCCTGTCAGCGTGATGTAGCACTAACTATATAAGTTACTTGTACAAATTAGATTCGTGTTTTTTTGAAAATATATATATATAGGAAGTGATTCAAGTGAAAACATTTTATTATTTTAATAAACAAAAACAATTAATTAAGATTAATGGTTTAGATATTTAATAATTAAAATAATAGGCTTTACTAGATCTTAATAAAGAATCTGCTACTGGATCGTTAACAATCCTTCTTCTTCACATATACGGGTCTAACAAAGAAAGTTGGCTTTTGTACCCCTTCAATTAACCCTGTACTCCTCATTTAAAAATTTTATTTTTAAATGTCAAAACTACCCTTGATAAAACTGTAAAAATTTAAAAAAAAAAAATTTACCGGAAATTTCAGAATGAATGAAATTTCCGGTAGTTATAAATGAATACCGGAAATTTTATTTTTGAAATTTCCGGTAGTTATAAATGAATACCAGAAATTTCAGAATGAATGAAATTTCCGGTAGTTATAAATGAATACCGAATATTATTTATAAATTAATTAATAAAATAAATTATATTAATAATAATAATAAAAGTAATAATAATAATAAAGTAAAGTAAATTATATTATTAAAACTTTATATATTTTTTAAATATTTTTATTATTATTTTTTAATTATATTAACAATATTTTATTTATTTTTTTATTAGATCGGAATAAAAATATGAGAGAGTTGTTAAAAAAATAAGCTGTTATTTTATAAAATACTAGATTGTAACCCGTGCGTCCGCACGGAAATAACGATTTTAATAAATAAATGGTTATATTATATATATATATATATATA